>NC_041386.1:479178509-479221161 GCF_002162155.2 Triticum dicoccoides | reverse complement strand
GCTTTTCCCTCCTCTCCCTCGCTCTCTCTCTCACGGCCGAACACCACCGTCGCCGCCGTTCGCCTTAGCAGCCGTCTCCGGCCACCCCTCGCTCCCCCGACTAGCTCAGAAGCTCCGCCACAACCCCCTCTTCCTCCCCACCGCTCCACGGGCCTCCGGAAGCCCTGCATCGCCGCCACGTCGCTGTTCCCCTCTTCGGGCTCCGACCATCATCGCCGTCGAATTCGCCGTCTCCAGCGCGTCTCCGAGCCCGCTTCGATGCCCACTGCAACCACGGTGAGCCCCCGAGTCGTTTCCCCCTTCTCCCCTGGTCTCTTTCGACCTCTAGGCCTTAGCCCCACCTTGGCCGAGAGCTCCACGCCGCCGGCGATGTCGCCGTCGTGGCCACGGTCACCGTAGCACCCAACCGAGCACACTATCGTGCTCCACGCCTCACTAGGAGCACGCAGCATGCACCAACGCCTCCCCAAACCCCCTGCAACGCCGACTCCGACCGCACCCGAACTCCGGCGGCCGCAGCCGAGCTCGCCGCCGTCGACTCCGGCCACCCCAGGCTCGCCCACCACCACCGTTCGACACGCGGGAGCAAGAGCTCTCCAACGAGCCCAAGCACAGCCTCGCCCGTGCCCTGTAGCGCGATCCCGCATCGCGCCGCCGTCTCGGGCCTCGCCGGCGTCACGTCGCCGGTGGGTTTGACCCACTTTGACCACGGCAGGAACCCCCCCTGAGTCCCTGACAGGTGGGCCCAGCCCTGTAGCTAATTAGGATTAGCGCTAACCACTGTTAGTTAACCCCCTGACACTGACTAGTGGGCCCCAACGCCACTAATTAGTAATTAGGATTAATTTAACCCTGTTTAAACCCCCTGTCACTGACGTGTGGGCCCCACACGTCAGGTTTGACTCCAGCCAGCCGCAGTTGACCACTGACGTCATGCTGACGTCATGCTGGCGCAATAATTATATTTCTGGATTTAATTTAAATCAGGAAATTCCAGAATATTATTTAAACTTCAAAAATTCATAACTTTTATTCTGTAACTCCAAATTGGACAAATTATATATGAAAAATGATCAAAAAAATCCAATCTATCCATCTGTACTATTTTCATGCATGATCAAACAAGTTAAATTGATGTTTCAAGCAGAACAAGGAAAAGCACTTTAAAAGGCCATATTTGAATTTGAAATTTGAATCCTTGATTCAAATTTGTTCAAACCCTTCTGGTTTTAGTTGCATTAGCCCAACACACTCATATTGCCATGTTTCATGCATGCATCATATTGTTGCACATTGTTTGGTGATGGTTGTGTATCGGTGTCCTTTGCGACAGGTTCTACCTCCGAGGAGTACCGTGATTACCCTAACGAAGAACCGTATCAGTGCATCGAACCATCAGGCAAGCAACCAACCATTTGATCATATCGATACAATCCCATGTTCTCGCTCCTGCTCTCTTTTACTGCATTAAGACAACGCGTTTCAAACTGCTGTGTGCTACGGTAGTTGAACCCATTTCCTCTGCATGACCTGTCATTGCCACAGTAACTAGATGAAACCCACTAGCATGTGTAGGAGTTGATTGAGCCATATGTATGTGTTGTTCCTACCTTGCTATGCCTGCTATGCTTAGAGTCGTGTCAGGTTTGGTTCATCTGGGTGATGGGCTAGAGTGAAATGATTATGTCGGTAATGAGAGTGGTGTGGTGAACACGATTTGGTAAAGGTATCGATGAGAGGCCATGTAGGAGTACATGGTGGGTTGTTTCATTGAAGCCGACCTTAAGCACTGAGATCTGTATGTGTGATTTAAGAATCAGCTACTACCATGCATTGGGCCCGAAACCAATGGACCCTCTCGACTTCTTATTCACCCTAGTTCTCCGTCCAGGAGTTGCAAGTAGTTTCTGGTGTTTGTAGCCTACTGGAGGCCGTGGACAGCGCTGACCGTAGGGGTGGGCTGTGATGCGGTAGGTACGTGGCCGGGTGTACCGAATACCCGTTAGGTATCTTGGGAACCCTGTTCACATCGTTCGGGGCCGTATGGGAAACCTCGGCCGGACTCCCTGCGGATGGAACCTGAATAGGCGATAAACCTGGACTGGAGGCTTAGGTGATTAGGTAGGTCGTGGCCGACACCCACGTTGGGCTTCCGCTTGAAGGTTGCCGAGTACATGTCGTGTAAACGACGGTAAGTGGTGAGAGCATGTATGAAGAAGTACCCCCTGCAGGGTTAACATGATCTATTCGAATAGCCGCGTCCGCGGTAAAGGACTACTTGGTTGCCTATAAAGTTCATAGACAAGTAAATGGAAACTGTTAAAAGCCTCAAGATAAGTGTGAGTGCCGAGGATGGCTCTTCCGTAGGAAGACGGAGGCGGATCCTCGGTAGTGTATTGAATTGGTGAGTAGTGGACTCGTGTACGCAAAACCATTTCAAGTTGGAGTATCGTAGGATAGCCTAGCCAAGAGTCAAAGCTGGCTTGCTGCAATAACTCCACCAACCCTTCTTGATACTATGCATGTATGTAGGATCTGATGTAAGTCTTGCTGAGTACCTTTGTACTCATGTTGCTATAATCTACATTTTTACAGAAGACGCTGCAACCCCTTCTGATGGGTTCTATGTAGACGTTGACATCAACGAGTAGGCTTAAGACCCAGGTGGTGACCCTGAGCTTGTGAAGGACCACGTAGTATAGCATAAACCTAGCTAGTCATGCATTAGAGTGTTGCATCATGTTTACTCTTTCATCAGAAACTTGAAATGGGGATGACAGAACCCCCAGTCCCCTCTGAAACCAACTAGGGTTACTAAAATAATTTTTCAATGAACCTGAAATGCCCTTCTAAAATGCCCATCATTTTTGTCTTGGTTCAGAACCTCTGCCAAAAATGGTACACATTTTCCTAGGCCATCCTAGGGTTTTTGAATTAAATCATAAATATTTGAATTTGGGCATTTAAAATAATATAAAATATTTAAATGCTCAAATATCTCCAAACTAAAATGTTTCATGTTGGAAATAATCCAACTATGGGCCAGGAATAGTTTGGTGATTTTTGAACTAGCCTAGGTATTTTATTTAATTCAACAAAGTTGCAGAAGTATTAGAAAAACAGAAAACAGAAAAATATATAAAGGGAGAAGCTTACCTGGGCTCCTCCCTGTGCGGCCCAGCCAGCAGCCGGCCCAGCCCACCTCCCTCCTCTGTCGTCTTCGTCCCGACAGAGGGAGGGGAGTGTGGCCGGCGCGCGCGCGCGCCACTGCGCCACGCCACCTGCTCGCCTGCTTGCCTGCCCTCCCCTCCTCGCTCGACGCCCTGGACGACGCCACGCCTCTCCCCCTGCTCTCTCTCACTCTCCCCCGGCTCTCCTCTCCTCTCCCTCGCTCTCTCTCTCTCACGGCCGAACACCACCGTCGCCGCCGTTCGCCATAGCCATCGTCTCCGGCCACCCCTCGCTCCCCCGACTAGCTCAGAAGCTCCGCCTCGACTCCCTCTTCCTCCCCACCGCTCCACGGGTCCCCGGAAGCCCTGCATCGCCGCCACGTCGCCGTTCCCCTCTTCGGGCTCCGACCGTCGTCGCCGTCGAATTCACCGTCACCAGCGCGTCCCCGAGCCCGCTAACCATCCCTGCAGCTCCGCGGTGAGCCCCCGGATCATTTCCCCCTTCTTCCCTGGTCTCTTTCGACTTCTAGGCCCTAGCCCCACCTCGGCCGAGAGCTCCACGCCGCCGGCGATGTCGCCGTCGTGGCCACGGTCGCCGTAGCGCCCAACCGAGCACACCATCGTGCTCCCCACCTCACCAGGAGCACGCAGCACGCACCAACGCCTCCCCAAACCCCCTGCAACACTGATCCCGACCGCACCCGAACTCCGGCCGCCGCAGCCGAGCTCGCCGCCGTCAACTCCGGCCACCCCGAGCCCAACCACCACCACCAATAGTCGCGGCTCAACCTCAGCAACACGTAGATGCCTTCCGCCGTCCATTTGGTTGCCGGAATGGCAAAAAGCACTTCCGCCGCCGTCTCGGGCCTCGCCGGCGTCATGTCGCCGGTGGGGTTTGACTTGTCCGACCTAGGGTTTGACCCCCCAGGGTCACTGACGCGTGGGCCCTGTCGGCCAGGTGGTTAGGTTAGCGCTAACTACTGTTAGTCAACCCCCCCTGACACTGACAGTGGGCCCCAGCGCCACTAACCCCTAATTAGGATTAATTTAATCCTGTTTAACCCCCCTGTCACTGACGTGTGGGCCCCACACGTCAGGTTTGACCTCAGCCAGCCACAGTTGACCACTGACGTCATGCTGACGTCATGCTGACGCAATAATTATATTTCTGGAATTAAATTAAATCAGGAAATTCCAGAATATTATTTAAACTTCAAAAATTCATAACTTTTATTCTGTAACTCCAAATTGGACAAATTATATATGAAAAATGATCAGAAAAATCCAATCTATCCATCTGTACTATTTTCATGCATGATCAAACAAGTTAAATTGATGTTTTAAGCAGAACAAGGAAAAGCACTTTAAAAGGCCATGTTTGAGTTTGAAATTTGAATCTTTGATTCAAATTTGTTCAAACCCTTCTGGTCTTAGTTGCATTAGCCCAACACACTCATATTGCCATGTTTCATGCATGCATCATATTGTTGCACATTGTTTGGTGATGGTTGTGTATCGGTGTCCTTTGCGACAGGTTCTGCCTCCGAGGAGTACCGTGATTACCCTAACGAAGAACCGTATCAGTGCATCGAACCATCAGGCAAGCAACCAACCATTTGATCATATCGATACAATCCCATGTTCTCGCTCCTGCTCTCTTTTACTGCATTAAGACAACGCGTTTCAAACTGCTGTGTGCTACGGTAGTTGAACCCATTTCCTCTGCATGACCTGTCATTGCCATAGTAACTAGATGAAACCCACTAGCATGTGTAGGAGTTGATTGAGCCATATGTATGTGTTGTTCCTACCTTGCTATGCCTGCTATGCTTAGAGTCGTGTCAGGTCTGGTTCATCTGGGTGATGGCTAGAGTGAAATGACTATGTCGGTAATGAGAGTGGTGTGGTGAACACGATTTGGTAAAGGTATCGATGAGAGGCCATGTAGGAGTACATGGTGGGTTGTTTCATTGAAGCCGACCTTAAGCACTGAGATCTGTATGTGTGATTTAAGATACAGCTACTACCATGCATTGGGCCCTGAAATATGACCCCGCTCGACTTCTTATTCACCCTAGCTCTCTGTCCAGGAGTTGCAAGTAGTTTCTGGTGTTTGTAGCCTACTGGAGGCCATGGACAGCGCTGACCGTAGGGGTGGGTTGTGATGCGGTAGGTACGTGGCACGGTGTACCGAATACCCGTTAGGTATCTCGGGAACCCTGTTCACATCGTTCGGGGCCGTATGGGAAACCTCGGCCGGACTCCCTGCGGATGGAACCTGAATAGGCGATAAACCTGGACTAGAGGCTTAAGTGTTTAGGTAGGTCGTGGTCTACACCCACGTCGGCTTTCGCTTGAAGTCTGCCGAGCACATGTCGTGTGCAGACGCTAAGTGGTGGAAACATGTATGAAGAAGTACACCCCTGCAGGGTTAACATGATCTATTCGAATAGCCGCGTCCGCGGTAAAGGACTACTTGGTTGCCTATACAGTTCATAGACAAGTAAATGGAAACTACTAAAAGCCTCCAGATAAGAGTGAGTGCCGAGGATGGCTCTTCCGTAGGAAGACGGAGGTGGATCCTCGGTGGTGTATTGAAGTGGTGAGTAGTGGACTCGTGTGCGCAAAACCATTTCAAGTTGGAGTATCGTAGGATAGTCTAGCCAAGAGTCAAAGCTGGCTTGCTGCAATAACTCCACCAACCCTTCTTGATACTAAGCATGTATGTAGGATCTGATGTAAGTCTTGCTGAGTACCTTTGTACTCATGTTGCTATAATCTACATTTTTTACAGAAGATGCTGCAACCCCTTCTGATGGGTTCTATGTAGACGTTGACATCAACGAGTAGGCTAAAGACCCAGGTGGTGACCCTGAGCTTGTGAAGGACCACGTAGTATAGCTAGGCTTTCCAAGCCTCCTTTATTTTACTAGTTGTCTGTACTCAGACAAGTTACCTCCGCTGCTGGTTTGTATGACTGTATGACTTGAATGCTGGGTCGTGTGACCTGTATCTTTGTGTATGCTATGTATGGCTCCCTGAGCCTTAAATAAAGTACTTGTGTCGTAGAGTCAGTTGTGATGCTTCGTTGTATTTGCACATATCGAGCATATTGTGTGTATAATTGAAATGCTTGGTATGTGTGGGATCTGACTATCTAGTTGTTTATCTTTAGTAGCCTCTCTTACCGGGAAATGTCTCCTAGTGTTACCGCTGAGCCATGGTAGCTTGCTACTGCTCTGGAACACTTAGGCTGGCCGGCATGTGTCCTTCTTCGTTCCTGTGTCTGTCCCTTCGGGGAAATGTCACGCTTTGAGTACTGGAGTCCTGTTAGCCCGCTACAGCCCGGTTTATCGGAGTCCTGTTAGCCCAGTGCTACAGCCCGGACCCACTTGCTGATGACCGACACGTTCGAAGCTGGGTCATGGATGCCTGTCCCTGTAAGTCTGTGCCACTTTGGGTTTACGACTAGTCATGTCAGCCCGGGCTCTTTATCATATGGATGCTAGCGACACTATCATATACGTGAGCCAAAATGCGCAAACGGTCCCGGGCAAAGGTAAGGCGACACCCGTGGGGATACCGTGCGTGAGGCCGCAAAGTGATATGAGGTGTTACCGGCTAGATCGATGTGACATCGAGTCGGGGTCCTGACAGATATATTATGAGTTTATGAGTTTTGATGTACTGAAGTTAGTTCGGAGTCCCGGATGTGATCACGGACATGACGAGGAGTCTCGAAATGGTCGAGACATAAAGTTTGATATATGGAGGCAAGGTCACCCCTAGACAAACAAGTTGATCCACGTGATCATATTCTTTGCCGTGTGCGGTGCCCCCTTCCACCATAGTCCTCGATAATATTGTAGCGGTGCTTAGGCGAAGCCCTGCGACAGTAGTACATCAAGATTGTCACCACGCCGTCGTGCTGACGGAACTCTTCCCCGACACTTTGCTGGATCAGAGTCCGGGGATCGTCATCGAGCTAAACGTGTGCTTGAACTCGGAGGTGCCGTAGTTTCGGTGCTTGATCGGTCGGGCCGTGAAGACGTACGACTACATCAACCAAGTTAACGCTTCCGTTGTCGATCTACAAGGGTACATAGATCACACTCTCCCCCTCTTGTTGCTATGCATCACCATGATCTTGCGTGTGCGTAGGAAATTTTTTGAAATTACTACGAAACCCAACAGTGGCATCCGAGCCTAGGTTTTATATGTTGATGTTATATGCACGAGTAGAACACAAGTGAGTTGTGGGCGATATAAGTCATACTGCTTACCAGCATGTCATACTTTGGTTCGGCGGTATTGTTGGACGAAGCGGCCCGGACCGACATTACACGTACGCTTACGCGAGACCGGTTCTCCCGACGTGCTTTGCACATAGGTGGCTTGCGGGTGACAGTTTCTCCAACTTCAGTTGAACCGAGTGTGGCTACGCCCGGTCCTTGCGAAGGTTAAAACAGCACCAACTTGACAAACTATCATTGTGGTTTTGATGCGTAGGTAAGATTGGTTCTTGCTTAAGCCCGTAGCAGCCACGTAAAACTTGCAACAACAAAGTAGAGGACGTCTAACTTGTTTTTGCACGGCATGTTGTGATGTGATATGGTCAAGACATGATGCTAAATTTTATTTTATGAGATGATCATGTTTTGTAACCGAGTTATCGGCAACTGGCAGGAGCCATATGGTTGTCGCTTTATTGTATGCAATGCAATCACGCTATAATGCTTTACTTTATCACTAAGCGGTAGCGATAGTCATGGAAGCATAAGATTGGTGAGACGACAACGATGCTACGATGGAGATCAAGGTGTCGCACTGGTGACGATGGTGATCACGACGGTGCTTCGAAGATGGAGCTCACAAGCACAAGATGATGATGGCCATATCATATCACTTATATTGATTGCATGTGATGTTTATCTTTTATGCATCTTATCTTGCTTTGATTGACGGTAGCATTATAAGATGATCTCTCACTAATTATCAAGAAGTGTTCTCCCTGAGTATGCACTGTTGCGAAAGTTCTTCGTGCTGAGACACCACGTGATGATTGGGTGTGATAGGCTCTACGTTCAAATACAACGGGTGCAAAACAGTTGCACACGCGGAATACTCAGGTTATACTTGACGAGCCAAGCATATACAGATTTGGCCTCAGAACACGGAGACCGAAAGGTCGAGCGTGAATCATATAGTAGATATGATCAACATAGTGATGTTCACCAATGAAACTACTCCATCTCACGTGATGATCGGACATGGTTTAGTTGATTTGGATCACGTAATCACTTAGAGGATTAGAGGGATGTCTATCTAAGTGGGAGTTCTTTAAGTAAATTAATTGAACCTAAATTTATCATGAAACTTAGTACCTGATAGTATCTTGCTTGTTTTTGCTTGATTGTAGATAGATGGCTCGTGCTGTTGTTCCGTTGAATTTTAATGCGTTCCTTGAGAAAGAAAAGTTGAAAGATGATGGTAGCAATTACACGGACTGGGTCCGTAACTTGAGGATTATCCTCATTGCTGCACAGAGGAATTACGTCCTGGAAGAACCGCTAGGTGCCAGGCCTGCTGCTGGAGCAACACCAGAAGTTATGAACGTCTGGCAGAGCAAAGCTGATGACTACTCGATAGTTCAGTGTGCCATGCTTTACGGCTTAGAATCGGGACTTCAACGACGTTTTGAACGTCATGGAGCATACGAGATGTTCCAGGAGTTGAAGTTAATATTTCAAGCAAATGCCCGGATTGAGAGATATGAAGTCTCCAATAAGTTCTATAGCTGCAAGATGGAGGAGAACAGTTCTGTCAGTGAGCATATACTCAAAATGTCTGGGTATAATAATCACTTGATTCAATTGGGAGTTAATCTTCTAGATGATTGCGTCATTGACAGAATTCTCCAATCACTGCCACCAAGCTACAAGAGCTTCGTGATGAACTATAATATGCAAGGGATGAACAAGACTATTCCCGAGCTCTTCGCAATGCTGAAAGTTGCGGAGGTAGAAATCAAGAAGGAGCATCAAGTGTTGATGGTCAACAAGACCACTAGTTTCAAGAAAAAGGGCAAAGGGAAGAAGAAGGGGAACTTCAAAAAGAACAGCAAGCAAGTTGCTACTCAAGAGAAGAAACCCAAACCTGGACCTAAGCCTGAAACAGAGTGCTTCTACTGCAAGCAGACTGGTCACTGGAAGCGGAACTGCCCCAAGTATTTGGCGGATAAGAAGGATGGCAAGGTGAACAAAGGTATATGTGATATACATGTTATTGATGTGTACCTTACTAATGCTCGCAGTAGCACCTGGGTATTTGATACTGGTTCTGTTGCTAATATTTGCAACTCAAAACAGGGACTACAGATTAAGCAAAGATTGGCTAAGGACGAGGTGACGATGCGCGTGGGAAACGGTTCCAAAGTCGATGTGATCGCAGTCGGCAGGCTACCGCTACATCTACCTTCGGGATTAATATTAGACCTAAATAATTGTTATTTGGTGCCAGCGTTAAGCATGAACATTATATCTGGATCTTGTTTGATGCGAGACGGTTATTCATTTAAATCTAAGAATAATGGTTGTTCTATTTATATGAGTAATATCTTTTATGGTCATGAACCCTTAAAGAGTGGTCCATTTTTATTGAATCTCGATAGTAGTGACACACATATTCATAGTGTTGAAGCCAAAAGATGCAGAGTTGATAATGATAGTGCAAATTATTTGTGGCACTGCCGTTTAGGTCATATCGGTGTAAAGCGCATGAAGAAACTCCATACTGATGGACTTTTGGAACCACTTGATTATGAATCACTTGGTACTTGCGAACCGTGCCTCATGGGCAAGATGACCAAAACACCGTTCTCCGGTACTATGGAGAGAGCAACAGATTTGTTGGAAATCATACATACAGATGTATGTGGTCCGATGAATATTGAGGCTCGTGGCAGATATCGTTATTTTCTCACCTTCACAGATGACTTAAGCAGATATGGGTATATCTACTTAATGAAACACAAGTCTGAAACATTTGAAAAGTTCAAAGAATTTTAGAGTGAAGTAGAAAATCATCGTAACAAGAAAATAAAATTCCTACGATCTGATCATGGAGGAGAATATTTGAGTTAGGAGTTTGGTGTACATTTGAAAAATTGTGGAATAGTTTCGCAACTCACGCCACCCGGAACACCACAGCGTAATGGTGTGACCGAACGTCGTAATCGTACTTTACTAGATATGGTGCGATCTATGATGTCTCTTACTGATTTACCGCTATCGTTTTGGGGATACGCTCTAGAGACGGCCGCATTCACGTTAAATAGGGCACCATTAAAATCCGTTGAGACGACGCCTTATGAACTGTGGTTTGGCAAGAAACCAAAGTTGTCATTTCTGAAAGTTTGGGGCTGCGATGCTTATGTGAAAAAGCTTCAACCTGATAAGCTCGAACCCAAATCGGAGAAATGTGCCTTCATAGGATATCCAAAGGAAACTATTGGATACACCTTCTATCACAGATCCGAAGGCAAGACTTTTGTTGCTAAATTTGGAAACTTTCTGGAGAAGGAGTTTCTCTCGAAAGAAGTGAGTGGGAGGAAAGTAGAACTTGACGAGGTAACTGTACCTGCTCCCTTATTGGAAAGTAGTGCATCACAGAAAACTGTTTCAGTGACACCTACACCAGTAAGTGAGGAAGCTAATGATGATGATCATGAAACTTCAGAACAAGATACTACTGAACCTCGTAGATCAACCAGAGTGAGATCCGCGCCAGAGTGGTACGGTAATCCTGTTCTGGAAGTCATGCTACTAGATCATGATGAACCTACGAACTATGAAGAAGCGATGGTGAGCCCAGATTCCGCAAAATGGCTTGAAGCCATGAAATCTGAGATGGGATCCATGTATGAGAACAAAGTATGGACTTTGGTTGACTTGCCCGATGATCGGCAAGCAATTGAGAATAAATGGATCTTCAAGAAGAAGACTGACGCTGACGGTAATATTACTGTCTACAAAGCTCGACTTGTCGCAAAAGGTTTTTGGCAAGTTCAAGGGATTGACTACGATGAGACCTTCTCACCCGTAGCGATGCTTAAGTCTGTCCAAATCATGTTAGCAATTGCCGCATTTTATGATTATGAAATTTGGCAGATGGATGTCAAAACTGCATTCCTGAATGGATTTCTGGAAGAAGAGTTGTATATGATGCAACCAAAAGTTTTTGTCGATCCAAAGGGAGCTAACAAAGTGTGCAAGCTCCAGCGATCCATTTATGGACTGGTGCAAGCCTCTCGGAGTTGGAATAAACGCTTTGATAGTGTGATCAAAGCATTTGGTTTTATACAGACTTTTGGAGAAGCCTGTATTTACAAGAAAGTGAGTGGGAGCTCTATAGGATTTCTGATATTATATGTGGATGACATATTACTAATTGGAAATGATATAGAATTTCTGGATAGCATAAAGGGATACTTGAATAAGAGTTTTTCAATGAAAGACCTCGGTGAAGCTGCTTACATATTAGGCATTAAGATCTATAGAGATAGATCAAGATGCTTAATTGGACTTTCACAAAGCACATACCTTGACAAAGTTTTGAAGAAGTTCAAAATGGATCAAGCAAAGAAAGGGTTCTTGCCTATGTTACAAGGTGTGAAGTTGAGTAAGACTCAATGCCCGACCACTGCGGAAGATAGAGAGAAAATGAAAGATGTTCCCTATGCTTCAGCCATAGGCTCTATCATGTATGCAATGTTGTGTACCAGACCTGATGTGTGCCTTGCTATAAGTCTAGCAGGGAGGTACCAAAGTGATCCAGGAGTGGATCACTGGACAGCGGTCAAGAACATCCTGAAATACCTGAAAAGGACTAAGGATATGTTTCTCATATATGGAGGTGACAAAGAGCTCATCGTAAAAGGTTACGTTGATGCAAGCTTTGACACTGATCCGGACGATTCTAAATCGCAAACCGGATACGTGTTTACATTAAACGGTGGAGCTGTCAGTTGGTGCAGTTCTAAACAAAGCGTTGTAGCGGGATCTACATGTGAAGCGGAGTACATAGCTGCTTCAGAAGTAGCAAATGAAGGAGTCTGGATGAAGGAGTTCATATCCTATCTAGGTGTCATACCTAGTGCATCGGGTCCAATGAAATTTTTTTGTGACAATACTGGTGCAATTGCCTTGGCAAAGGAATCTAGATTTCACAAGAGAACCAAGCACATCAAAAGACGCTTCAATTCCATCCGGGATCTAGTCCAGGTGGGAGACATAGAGATTTGCAAGATACATACGGATCTGAACGTTGCAGACCCGTTGACTAAGCCTCTTCCACGAGCAAAACATGATCAGCACCAAGGCTCCATGGGTGTTAGAATCATTACTGTGTAAACTAGATTATTGACTCTAGTGCAAGTGGGAGACTGAAGGAAATATGCCCTAGAGGCAATAATAAAGTTATTATTTATTTCCTTATATCATGATAAATTTTTATTATTCATGCTAGAATTGTATTAGCCGGAAACATAATACATGTGTGAATACATAGACAAACAAAGTGTCACTATTATGCCTCTACTTGACTAGCTCGTTAATCAAAGATGGTTATGTTTCCTAACCATAAACAAAAGAGTTGTTATTTGATTAACGGGATCACATCATTAGGTGAATGATCTGATTGACATGACCCATTCCATTAGCTTACCACCCGATCGTTTAGTATGTTTCTATTGCTTTCTTCATGACTTATACATGTTCCTATGACTATGAGATTATGCAACTCCCGTTTTCCGGAGGAACACTTTGTGTGCTACCAAACGTCACAACGTAAATGGGTGATTATAAAGGTGCTCTACAGGTGTCTCCAAAGGTACATGTTGGGTTGGCGTATTTCGAGATTAGGATTTGTCACTCCGATTGTCGGAGAGGTATCTCTGGGCCCTCTCGGTAATACACATCACATAAGCCTTGCAAGCATTGCAACTAATGAGTTAGTTGTGAGATGATGTATTACGGAACGAGTAAAGAGACTTGCCGGTAATGAGATTGAACTAGGTATGGGATACCGACGATCGAATCTCAGACAAGTAACATACCGATGACAAAGGGAACAATGTATGTTGTTATGCAGTCTGATCGATAAAAGATCTTCGTATAATATGTAGGAGCCAATATGAGCATCCAGGTTCCGCTATTGGTTATTGACCGGAGACGTGTCTCGGTCATGTCTACATTGTTCTCGAACCCGTAGGGTCCGCACGCTTAAGGTTTCGATGACAGTTATATTATGAGTTTATGAGTTTTGATGTACCGAAGTTAGTTCGGAGTCCCGGATGTGATCACGGACATGACGAGGAGTCTCGAAATGGTCGAGATATAAAGTTTGATATACGGAGGCAAGGGCACCCCTAGACACACAAGTTGATCCATGTGATCATATTCTTAGCCGTGTGCGGTGCCCCCTTCCACCATAGTCCTCGATAATATTGTAGCGGTGCTTAGGAGAAGCCCTGCGACAGTAGTACATCAAGATCGTCACCACGCCGTCGTGCTGACGGAACTCTTCCCGAACACTTTGCTGGATCGGAGTCCGGGGATCGTCATCGAGCTGAACGTGTGCTTGAACTCGGAGGTGCCGTAGTTTTGGTGCTTGATCGGTCGGGCCGTGAAGACGTACGACTACATCAACCAAGTTAACGCTTCCGTTGTCGATCTACAAGGGTACGTAGATCACACTCTCCCCCTCTCGTTGCTATGCATCACCATGATCTTGCGTGTGCATAGGAAATTTTTTGAAATTACTACGAAACCCAACACCGAAATGGGGGCGGATGCAGAAGAAAGCCTCGCACACGACGGTAAATGTCGAGATATTGAGGACAAAGTTCGGGGCCAGATCGTGGAAATCCATGCCATAGTAGAACATGAGCCCCCAGACAAATGGGTGGAGAGGGAAGCCCAGTCCGCTGAGTAAATGGGGGAGGAACACCACCCCCTCATGGGGCCTAGGGGTAGGGATGAGCTGCCCCTCTTCGGGAAGCCGGTGCGCAATGTCGTTAGACAAGTATCCGGCCTTCCTCAGTCTTTTGATGTGTCCCTCCGTGACGGAGGAGACCATCCACTTGCCTCCCGCTCCGGACATGGCTGGACAAGATTGAGGTGGGGTGTGCGGACTTGGGCGCTGGAGCTTGAGTGCGCGGAAATGGATAGGCAAAGGAGGAAGAAGGCGTTGATGAAAAGGTGGATCCTTATCCCCTTATATGGGCGGACGCGACTATGCGCCCCCACCAGCCTGGTAAAACTCACTTATCTCCCAAGCGCCATAGTCAATGGCGCGGTTGGGTTACCCACACCCGTATTGATGAGAATCCCGGAATAAGGGGACATGATCTCTGCTTTAACAAGACGTGCCAAGGAAACCACCTCGCTAAACGCGCTGAGGTGGGGCAGTAAAACGATTCGAATAAAGACTTGGCCGTGGTGTGATGTCACGCTGCGGAATATGTCAGCAGATTAGATTTGTGTAAATATTATTCTCTCTATGGCAATATGTGGAAACTTATTTTGCAGAGCCGGACACTACCTTTGTGTTCAAAATCTTCTATGAAGTATTTGGAGGAGGAACCCACCTTGCAATGCCGAAGACAATCTGCGCGCCGGACTCATCGTCATTGAAGCCTGGTTCAGGGGCTACTGAGGGAGTCCTGGATTAGGGGGTGTCCGGATAGCCGGACTATACCTTCGGCCGGACTCCTGGACTATGAAGATACAAGATTGAAGACTTCGTCCCGTGTCCGGAAGGGACTTTCCTTGGCGTGGAAGGCAAGCTTGGCGATACGGATATGTAGATCTCCTACCATTGTAACCGACTCTATGTAACCCTAGCCCTCTCCGGTGTCTATATAAAACGGAGGGTTTTAGTCCATAGGACGAACAACAATCATACCATAGGCTAGCTTCTAGGGTTTAGCCTCTCTGATCTCGTGGTAGATCTACTCTTGTACTACCCATATCATCAATATTAATCAAGCAGGATGTAGGGTTTTACCTCCATGAAGAGGGCCCGAACCTGGGTAAAACATCGTGTCCCCTGCCTCCTGTTACCATCCGGCCTAGATGCACAGTTCGGGACCCCCTACCCGAGATCCGCCGGTTTTGACACCGACAGAGGGCGAATAAAACGGCAAGGGTGAAATGGGGGAGAGTAAAACGAGAGGCAAATGGCAAATAATGCAATGCGGGAGATAAGGGTATGTGATGGGTACTTGGTATGTTGACTTTTGCGTAGACCTCCCCGGCAACGGCGCCAGAAATCCTTCTTGCTACCTCTTGAGCACTGCGTTGGTTTTCCCCGAAGAGGAAGGGATGATGCAGCAAAGTAGTGTTAGTATTTCCCTCAGTTTTTGAGAACCAAGGTATCAATCCAGTAGGAGGCTACGCGCGAGTCCCTCGTACCGGCACAAAACATATAAATCCTCGCAACCAACACAAATAGGGATTGTCAATCCCTACACGGCCACTTACGAGAGTGAGATCTGATAGATATG
This sequence comes from Triticum dicoccoides, assembly GCF_002162155.2. Lineage (NCBI taxonomy): Eukaryota > Viridiplantae > Streptophyta > Magnoliopsida > Poales > Poaceae > Triticum > Triticum dicoccoides. The sequence goes on along the minus strand of NC_041386.1, from coordinate 479,205,426 downwards.
ATAAGATAATATTTTTGGTATTTTTGTGATAAAGATGCAAAGTAAAATAAAGGCAAAGTAAAAAAGCAAAGGAAATAACTAAGTAGTAGGAGATTAATATGATGGAGATAGACCCGGGGGGCATAGGTTTGACTAGTGGCTTCTCTCGAGAGCATAAGTATTCTACGTTGGGTAACAAATTACTGTTGAGCAATTAACAGAATTGAGCATAGTTATGAGAATATCTAGGTATGATCATGTATATAGGCATCACGTCCGAGGCAAGTAGACCAACTCCTGCCTGCATCTACTACTATTACTCCACTCATCGACCACTATCCAGCATGCATCTAGAGTATTAAGTTAAAAACAGAGTACTGCCTTAAGCAAGATGACATGATGTAGAGGGATATACTCATGCAATATGATGAAAACCCCATCTTGTTATCCTCGATGGCAACAATACAATACGTGCCTTGCTGCCCCTACTGTCACTGGGAAAGGACACCACAAGATTGAACCCAAAGCTCAGCACTTCTCCCATTGCAAAAAAGATCAATCTAGTAGGCCAAACCAAACTGATAATTCAAAGAGACTTGCAAAGATAACAAATCATACATAAAAGAATTCAGAGAAGATTCAAATATTGTTCATATAGACTTGATCATAAACCCACAATTCATCGGTCTAAACAAACACACCGCAAAAACAAGATTACATCAAATAGTTCTCCACAAGAGAGGGGGAGAACATTGTATTGAGATCCAAAAAGAGAGAAGAAGCCATCTAGCTAATAACTATGGACCCATAGGTCTGATGTAAACTACTCACACTTTATCGGAGGGGCTATGGTGTTGATGTAGAAGCCCTCCGTGATCGATGCCCCCTCCGGAGGAGCTCCGGAACAGGCCCCAAGATGGGATCTCGTGGATACAGAGAGTTGCGGCTGTGGAATTAGGTTTTTGGCTATGTATTTGATCATTTGGGGGTACGTAGGTATATATAGGAGGAAGGAGTACGTCGGTGGAGCAACAGGGGTCCCATGAGGGTGGAGGGCGCGCCTGGGGGGTAGGCCCCTACCTCGTGGCCTCCTCTTTTGTGTCTTGACATAGGGTCCAAGTCTCTTGGGTCTTGTTCGTTGAGAAAATCACATTTCCGAAGGTTTCATTCCGTTTGGACTCTGTTTGATATTCCTTTTCTTCGAAACCCTAAAACAGGTAAAAAACAACAATTCTGGGCTGGGCCTCCGGTTAATAGGTTAGTCCCAAAAATAATATAAAAGTGGATAATAAAGCCCAATAATGTCCAAAATAGTAGATAATATAGCATGGAGCAATAAAAAATTATAGATACGTTGGAGACGTATCACTTGTCCATGGAAGTTCAACTACGGCGAGCATCACGTTCCATCCACTGCCACTCGCGATTCCCACGATGCCGCTCCAACCCACGGCAGCACATCCCCCGATGTGCACCTCACCCCTCTCGGCCACACCGCCCCTCTGCCTTTGTGTGCATGACATGTGGGCCACCTTAAATGCGGCGAGCATCAAGTTTCTAGCACAGCCACACGCGATTCCCACGACGCCGCACGAACCCATGACACCACATGTCCCCCGACCTGCGGCTCACCCCTCTCGGCCCCACTGCCCCTCTAAATTTGAATTTGAAACTTATAAAACGAAAAGATTCAAAACAAATAAACTAGGAGAGAGGGAGTATATCGTAGGATCTGTCCCATACGAAACAAGTCCCCTGGTTTGTCACCACGGAACATCAAGATGCATTTGTATGAGTAGTTTATCTTGTGAGAGAAAAGGATGAACGAGGGAAGACCTCTAGAGATAGAGATAGACACTACTACTACCAATGTGCTGACCCGTGCATTGCAATGGATCCGAAGTAGTGGAATAATACTTGTTCACGTGCTTGAAATATAAACACTGTAGTTTTGATATACATGTGTCAGCAAACATGACAGCTTGTCCATGGAAGTTGAACCACGGCGACCATCACGTTTCTTGTTTCTACCACTACCACACCCACACGCGATTCCCACGATGCCGCTCCAACCCTACCTGTAAGTACGACCTCCCCCGACGTGGACATGGATCCTCTGACATGGCTATCACTGCCTTACCGTGCCTTTCCTTCGCTGACTGGTGGGACCCACACTTGCGGGTCCCACATGTTAGTGATAGAATGGTAGGATTGTTCATGTCAGGGGATCCTCATCCCCCCGACGTGCGCCTCATCCCTCTCGGCTCCACCGCTCCTCTGCCTTTGGGTGCATGACATGCGGGCCAGCTAAACTATGGCGACCATTAACTTTCTACCACAGCCACACCTGATTGGACGCGGTTTGCCTGCTCCACTGTTGTGCTCCGATTTGTACTCCCGCACCATCGAATTTCCATCCAGCGGATGTGACACATTTCATCCCGGGCATCAATCCTCAGCTGGAGTACTTCTGTACTATAGGTAGTACCCGCCGGTGTGGCCATCAACACCTCTTAACGCCCTGACGCCCAGCTGTGGCACCCTCGCCACGGCCACGCCACCACCGGCTGGTTCATCTCGAACGAGTGAGTCACGAACCACACCACCACCATGAGAATGACATGTGATCTAGCCGCATTTACGGTCCGCGTGTCATTAACTCATAGGCCGGGCACTAAGACACTGAACTTTGGTCCCGTGGGCCCTGAGAGGGAAATGTAACTCATGCGGCATGCCTTGTGGTGCTCCCGCAGTACGAGCTCGTGCCAAACCCGGAATTTGTTTCTTACTACTACCAACTACTAGTAAGGTACACGTGCATTGCACGCATGAGATTCTGGTGGTTTGTGCATTATGCTTATACATGTGGAGTCTTCTCTACATGCGGCAAAATCTGGTGGAATGTAGATGATATCCAACGGCCAGTAGTGCTCAGATTTGCCATCTTTGTACCGTCGGATTGGCTTCATCCAACGACCAACTTTCAAAGTTATGGTTTTGTTTGCAGCCTAAGGTTGCCACGCCTAAGCTTAGGCGTGCCAAAAGTGTGTTTGGTTGCGTTCTCGTCTCAACATAGTTGTTCCCTCTTCATGCATGCTCAACTCAACACCCCTCTTCATGTATGCTCTCTTCATGCATGCTTCTAGTGTATTTGTGTTAATCTAGTGTGGACTCATGCACCCTCCATACACTCTACCAAACACCCAAAAGTGGGTCGAGAAGGGAACTCTTGGGATCATGCACCCCTCATACACCCTACCAAACACACCAGGCATGTGTTTGGTTCATTGCTACACTTGTAGCTTGACACACTTTTCTAGCTACATGGTCCACATGTCATAGACTCAACTTATTGCCAAGTCTTGCCACACTTGTGGTGCCCATTTTGTTAGCCACATTTTTTGTTGAAGACACACTTTTCTTAAGCTTAGTTGTGGCAAAGTTATTCATGAATGAAGTTCAACCATGGAGCTTCTAGATTCTACATGTGGCAGAATCTGGTGGAATGTAGATGATATCCAATGGCCAGTAGTGCTCGGATTTGCCATCTTTGTACCGTCAGATTGGCTTCATCCAACGACCAACTTTCAAAGTTATTCACACACTATATAGGGGTTATAGATATAGATGTGTCGGCCCATTGCAATGGATCCAAAGTATATCTGTTTAGTGGAGTGCACTCTAAACACATTATCTATTTATTTTTCTCTAACCTTTCATGGCCATGCAACTAAGCCACATAAGCTTCATGGGTGCCCCCCACATCATATTATTCATACTCCCTCCGTTCCATAATGTAGTGCCTATAGATTTTTTAAAAAGTCAAACCTCACAAACTTTGACCAAGTTTGTGGAGAAAAATATTTACATCTAGAGTGCGAAACATATATCAACTAGATTCATCATAAGATGTAGTTTCACATTATATATTTTTGGTACTATAAATATAAATATTTTTCTCTACAAACTTGGTCAAAGTTTGTAAAGTTTGACTTCTCAAAAAATCTATAGGCACTACATTATGGAACAGGGGGAGTACTACGTTGACTGAAAAAAAGATAAATCACCCAAAACAAGATCTTCCTGTTTTGTGTTCCTACGATGTTGTGCCGTGCACGTACCTACTAGTTGTATAGTGGTAGTACTAGTTGTATAGTACTACAAACTTGGTACTAGAAGGAGTAGAGTAGTACGGAATGCTCCTAATCTATGAACGAGCCCCATCTAATACCAAATTTATTGGCTTCCGTGCTACAGCTAGATCTTCCCCTTGTTTCTGTTTTCCAACCCGGCGGCGGGCTGGGTGCTATTTGCCAATAGTCGGTTTGCTCAACGGCGGTCCCACATGAAAGTGAAAATGCTAGGCAACACGCCTTCCCTAAGCTATGTGTCGTGCCGGACGGGCCGTGGAGTACTCCCGATTCCTGGGCGTGTGTGGGGGGGGGAGTGCGACGCGAACGCGGCAGGCCTTTTCCTTTTACTAGCAATGTGCCCGTGCGTTGCGATGGATCCAAAGTAGTAGAATAGTAGTACTTGTTCACAAACTTGAAAGAAATCACTCTTGTTTTGATATACTCCTAATATATTACTCCCTCCGTTCCTAAATATTTGTCTTTTTAGAGATTTCAAATGGACTATCACATACGGATTATATAGACATATTTTGAAGTGTAGATTCACTCATTTTGCTCCGTATGTAGTCACTTATTCAAATCTCTAGAAAGACAAATATTTAGGAGTGGAGGGAGTACTTTTCACTCAAAATATATTTCTCAGGCAATTTTGATGAGGTGAGGGAGGGATGTGGTTGCTTTCAAGATAATAAGGGGTTTTGTGCAAATTGGAGCAGAGAAGTGGGCTATTGTTGCAAAAATGCCAAAACTTACCTCACAATCGTTAGATGCAGATCTAATGGTCAGAAACGACAGATGGCAGACACACCACCATCACCAACTGAGTCTTTTATAGGAGTAGGAGTAGAGAAACATGTATAAATTGTAACATTTTGGTTCTGCTCCTTGGCACGATCGATAGATAGAAATAACGATTGGAAATGCTAGGGCGGGGCTATTTCCGCCAGATAAGTAGGGTACGTAGTAGCTAGGTTGGCGCATCGTCGGTTTGGTCACACGCGGTCCGACATGTTCTAGTGTTTCTAGCAAGATGCCCGCGCGTTGCATGAAGTTGATGGAAAAGGTAAGAACAACTTATAAATTGATGGATGGAGTACTAGTTATAGTGATGCATATAATTAAGCAAAGGGGTCGCACATGTCGGTATTGACTGGAACGAGAATGCAACAGCACAATAAGAATTAAGGCCATGATGATGATGCGATCGTAGTGGTGGTTACAGAAGGCAAGAAGAAAGATGCATCCATCAACATACGACCTCCTCCTTCTCAACTAAGTGCGCCGGGCCACCGACCGGCGGCTAAGGAGCGGCGGCTTTTGTGGCGAGGTCGAGGTGCTTCTCAGCAAAGGCATCCAAGGATTCCAGTCGGTTGAGGAAGGCCAACGTCGTAGCATCCTCACTGGCCTTGTAGATACCTATGTACATGATTTTCTCGTACATGTGGATGTGTAGGTCGATGAATTCTTGCAGGGCGAGGCGCCTCGCGGCTAGCACGACCTCTAGGTGGACATTCTTCGTGGCGTCGGCGAGCAGTCGCAGGGCCACCAGTGCTTGAAAGAGGTTCCGGCCATGGAGGCCGATTAGGATGGCAGGTAATGAGGAGCCCAGGCGCACGGGCTAGAGGAGTACGGTGATGTCGTCTGTGAGCTTCTTGAGGATGGTGAACTTGTTGGTGGTGGCAACGATCATCTGGTCCAACTGAGAGTCGTAGTTGGCATCGACGGCGGCCATCCACCAGCCGGTCTCCAACACCATCTAGAGACGATCCTCGGCGCCATGCCGCAGGCCGACAACGTGGACCATCTGGCACAGCCGCTGGCCGCTCGCGAGCATTCCCTCTATGGGTCTGGAGTGAGCTATTTTGCGCTTACTGTAGGTTCTTAGGCAAATGCTTAGGTGCGTACGATGTGGTAGATGCATTGGAATGGAGGGCCACCTTTATATGAGGGCAAACTGCATTGCATTCACATAGTGCAGCCTCTTTTCCCGGTCCTCCTCCCATTACTTCCCTCATGCATTAATTGAAGGAGGATGCATTGGCCGTTCAACATTTTGGGAACCGCTACTCCCTCCCTCGTCTACATTAAAGCCGTATCGGGAATTGCGACGCCCGCTATCAAATCAAATAGTACTTCGTCGCTTGCTGCGCGCCCGGCTGAACACGCCTCCTCGCCTCCATCAAACCCCTCCGTTAAACTTGCATGCAAACCAAGAAACCTACTCAGGACACACGTCCGTTCATGAGCGGGCCGGAATTAAATGCAACACAGGCCGAGCTCCTCCCGTCCGCCCTCAGTTTAAACAAGGCCAGACGCCGGCCAAGCTCCTACCGTTTGCCCTCTATTTACATGAGGCCATACAGACGGCGGGCAAGAATCGCACCCCTCCGCCGCTCCCTCATCTCCTCCTTCACCATTTTCTCCACTCTTCTGATGGCTTCTGAGGAGCCGTTCTCCGACATATTACCCGGCTGGGTGGCCCGCCGAGCCCTCTGGATACGGGCGACGCCGCTTGGTGCTTCACCAACCTCGCTTGGCCTGACGGAGCCAGTTGCCGCCCCAAGCAGGCGCGTGGTTCAGCAACTCGCCGCTCCAGTTCAGCTCGATGAGGAGTGGCGAGTTGCTCCATGTCGGCACGGCGGTGAGCACACCAGTACGGGCGTTGTCGCTGCCGCATCATACCGCACCACCAGTATCTGTGGTGTCGCGCCTCCCGTGACTACGGCAGCGCCATGTAGGCAAAGACAAAAGCCGAGTGTGTGGAGAGTGACGAGTCGGTGGCCAGCTTCTCCGTGTCTGCCGCCATCATCGAGGAGAAGTAGAACATAGGAGGCCGCCGCCACTTGGGTCCCATGAAGGCCACCACCGAGGCGACGACTGTGCATTCAGGTGGTTTCTTTGCTTCTTCGTCTCTTCCTAGGACCTTCGTCGACCCCGTAAAGTGTCTGCCGGACATGAGGAAGACAAAGGGATCCGCGGGCGGCCATTTAGATTATGTACTCCCTCTCCAGCTGGCGGGAAATTTTTGTTCTAAGAATGGATAAATTGTATGTATCTATAACTAAAATAAGTCTAGATACATCCATTTCCAGAACAAGTATTTTCGAACGGAGGGAGTATTAATTATACCAAGAGAGTTGGATTGGCACCGCTTAGTTTTAAATGTAATGAAATCCATCATGTTCATATGAAGATCCGGCTTTTTATACGAAATCCTTCATGCTTATATGAAATCAGTGCGTGTTTGCATGAATTTCATCTGGTTGGTTAGAGTTGTGAAAATGTATGCCGCTGGCATTTGATGTCGTCCTCCGCCGAAGGAAGCGGGAGGAAATTTGTCGGCTGCCGTTGGAGATGCTCTTATGCTGGAAATAATAGAGTGACATCCAATCCATTTGGGTTAATTGTGTGTATGATTGTCCCTCTATAAAAAGTTAATTGCATGTACAGTGTACACGTGACTTGCAGGGTGGCTACAGCTTCGTACAGAAAGTTAAAAAGAAACAAGTCCATCCTTAATCTTGTTTTCTAAGTACTCTGTGGGTTCCACTGTCAGTACTGTAGCGAAACAAGTATATATTAAATAAGTAATATATAATATAAAAATCTAAAGTTAAAGACAGAATTTGAACTCATGTCATCGCGTTGCGAGCATCCAGCGCTAAACAGTCCAACACATTTTTGCTGTAGACCATGCTGGAGATATATCTCCATGTCTACTCTTATACTCCATCTGTTCCTAAATATTTGTCTTTTTCAGATTTCAAATGGACTACCACATATGGATGTGTATGTAGACACATTTTAGAGTGTAGATTCACTCATTTTGCTCCTTATGTAGTCACTCGTTGAAATCTCTAAAAATATAAGTATTTAGGAACGGAGGGAGTAGAAAACATAGTTGGTGATGATGGTGTGTGTGCCATCCTGCAATATAGGAAGAAAACTATGGCAACTTTGCAAAAATATACCGACACCCCTCTCCATGTTCGCAAATACGGCCTTCCCTCGTTCATCCTTTTCTCTCACAAGATAAACTACTCATACAAATGCATCTTGATGTTCCATGCAACACACGAGCATCTAGCTAGTTTCTTTTAAAATAGTTACTGCGATAATTGGGTTGAAGTGATATATTTTATGTCTGCCCCAAATGATTTCAGATTCACTAGTAGTAACAAAGAAAAGGTTGCCTTGTTAATTAACAGAAATAGGGGTGAAAACTATCACATGAGGCCGGTAAAAATGAGGCACACTGGCTTGAGCGTCATCCTAACTACAGCTGTGCGCGCGCGAGAAGTCTACATATTGCGGGGGGCTACTGAGCGAGGCAGAGAGACACAATGCTCAAGAGAGAAACCAATTGACAGATTATGATTAGATCGAGTTGTCACCCTTCTGCTGTCATTGTTGGGGTGGGGGAGGGGAAGGGAGAGAAAGACGTATCGAGAGTGTGCGCGGTAGGCACAGAGGCACAACTATCGAGTGTGTGTGTGTGTGTGTGTGTGTGTGTTTGAAAGAGGAGTAGATAGATTACTATCAAGATCGAGGTGCCGCCCTACTCCTTCGGTGTCGGGTAGTGTGTGTGTGTGTGTGTGTTTGAGAGAGAAGCTAGTCGATAGATTAGTATCAAGATCGAGGTGTCACCCTACTCCTTCGGTGTTGGGAAGTGTGTGTGTGGTTGTGTGGGTATGGGTGTGTGTGTCGGGGGGGCAGTGACACTTACATATCCCTACTCTTATAAACATAGAGTTGGTGATGATGGTGTTCCTGCCATCCTGCAATATAGGCCATCCGATTTATACCCGATGGATAGGAAGGAAACTATGGCAATTTTGCAAAAAGATACCCACACCCCTCTCCGCATTTGCAAATAAGGCATTCCCTCGTTCATCCTTTTCTCCCACAAGATAAACTACTCATACAAATGCATCTTGATGTTCGGTGCAACGCATGGGCATCTTGCTAGTAGGGAGAAGGAGTTTGTGTCACACATATCTGGCAATATTAAGGGATAGGTAGATAGCACTTGTGCGAGGCATACTTAAAGCATCATGAAGATAAACAAAATTGTGTGCATGCAAGTGCCAGAAAAAATGAAGCGAGAAACAATGTGTGTGTGTGCGTGCGTGCGTGTGTGTGTGTGTGTGTGAGAGAGAGAGAGAGAGAGAGAGAGAGAGAGAGAAATCTCAAAACAAAAGGTGCTCTGCTGGAATCCCATTGTATGTATTCATATGGTTCCGGAACTCGAGTTAACCTTAGGCATATGTGTGAGAGACATTATTATACTTTGACACATTAGTGGTCGTGGGTAGGCAGAATTAAAGGGGTGGGCGTGTTCGATAGAGAGAGCGTGTGTGTTTATGTGTGAGAGACTTGTAGGATGGGGTAGAAAGACGAATTCTAACCTTGACGGAGGGAGAGAAATACACGAAGTGCACGTGTGTGATTCCGATGCCCACAGGGAAATGAGATATGTATGCGTGTGAGAGAGATTGCACAATTCATTCACGTATCACTATCTACGATCGTGGACATGCATCGCTTGAACATAAATCAATATCTACTTCGTATCGTGGCCAAAGGTACAATATCGATTCAACGCTATAAAGATTGGACACTCACGTATCACAATTTTTTCTATTTAAATAAACCTTTTCAGTTGTGCATGCCAAAGTTACAGTGATGTTCTTCAAACAACCAATGTAGCTATCATGTACATGCACCATACTTACTCTTGCATTGAAAATCATTAGTCTTGGATGATTTAAGGTTCTATTATGAAGTAATATATGTAATATTCATATATGAATTCAACGGGTACGCAATTTATGAAATGGAGGCTATGTAATCATATGAGGTAACACTTTTAAGTAGCGCACTACAATATCCATTTCTTTTTGTGCGCCTCTACACTAACATGTCAATGCATTATGTTTAAAGTAAATAACCAATTGCACTAAATTATCTATTTACACGAGAAATACATAGGCTGAGCGTTTGATCCCTTTTTTGTGAACGCGCCACTACACCCGTACGATTGGCCGCGCCCGTGTGAACGTCCAAGTTATCGGCGCATCATCCCGAGTTATTGTCTTTTTTCTAGGGTGGACTTCACACCAGTTATTAACTATTGACGCGTGCCCCGTCTACACAGTCTCGCATGACCTTCCCGCTAGCACGGTCCAAAATTAGTTGAAACTGGATACGAACGATCCCGTAGACAGCAAAATCTCCCGGCTCCTTCTAAAATTTCCGCCACCTTAGTCTTTAGCATGCGAAATTCCCCTTTTGTCCTTGGTGCATGGAAACCAACAGTTACAATACCGCCCTCATCTACATAATAGGTCGGGGCTGCTTTGGTAACTTCCGGTTCCCCCCACTACACGGCACCCCCATTTCCTCTCCCCCTCCCGCAAAAACGACTAACTCCACAGCACCAGAGCAACTCACATCACGCCGTCCGTACTTCATCAGCCTTTGTCCCTTCCCTCTCGAAACCCTAGACTGCTCATCCACCGGCGTACCAGAGCCCATTCACTTCCAGCGGTGTCCACCTCACCGGATCTGCTTCTGCGGCCGCATCTAACCCTCCCACCTCCCCTAGAAACAAGTAGACTGCTCATCCACCACTGTACCACAGCCCATTCAGTGTCTTCCTTGTCCACGACGCCGGATCTGCTTCGCCGGTACTCTCGTCAACCGCAGTGCATCTGTAGTGGCTCATTCATACTCCCCACCGGAGACGCTTCATCCACTCCCCCCCGGAGCCGCCCCACCCCCCGTCGAGGGCCTCTAATCCTCTTCGCCGACACCTTCCTCAACCCTACCGGAGCCGCTTCGCCAACACCATCATCAACCCCACTGGAGTAGCTTCGCCTATACCATTTTCAACCCTACCGGGGCCGCTTTGCCAACTCACAAGTCCACGACCTTAGATCCGCTTCCTCGCACCCTCATCCAACCTACCGGAGCAGCTTCTGACGCCCTGTCCACGGCCGCAGATCCGCATCATCGACACCATCCTTAACCCAATCACCGGAGTATCTCCACCTACGCCCTCGTCCATGGCCACAGATCCGCTTCACCCACACCGTACTCCACCCTACCGGAGCAGCTTCACCTACGCCCTCGTCCATGGCCACAGATCCGCTTTGCCCACATCGTAGTTTAGCCTACTGGAGCCGCTCCACAAACACCCTACTCCACGGTTCTAGATCTCCTTACCGGACCCCGACAGCCAGTGCAGCATCATCACCCTTGACGCTTCTAAGCTGATTCCCACCGTCTGGCAAGATGCCAAGCACCCGCCACGGCCTAGGTACTTGTCACCTTTAAACCCGTCCAGCATCACCTGCCCGATGTACTTCAAATATACTAACAGGTCATTGTTACCTGTTATGCAGCTGGCAAAAACTACAAGGACGATGTTTCTTCTGGATCTAATAGCTTGGCCAACCAAGATCCTGGACCGAGGCATTGCTATGATCTTGTAAGCGTCTCTCTCTCTCTCTCTCTCTCTCTCTCTCTCTCTCTCTCTTGTATTGTTCTGTGCCTGCCAGCGTGCTTTGCTAGGATTTTTGACCAGTAATCCCTTTGTGCAGACAATGATTTCTACTACTAGCTGCTAAATTAGATATGTAGATGTCATACATGATACTACCTCGTACCTCCATTCCTAAATATAAGTCTTTCTAGAGATTACACTATAGGCTACATACGAAGCAAAATGAGTGATACACTCAAAAATGCATCTATACACATATGTATGTGGTCCATACTGGAATCTCTACATAGACATATATTTCGGAACAAAGGCAGTACATTACACAAAATCGTAGGTGGCATGTAGGAATTCCAGTACACTACATTAGGCTCCCTTAGAGTGCCTGCTAGTCCAGCACACGGAGTCATGGCTAGTTTATGCTACGCACACAATCATTAATTGGTGGTATAAATATGCGCAAGGGATATGAATGTATTATCATGTAGAGATGTCTGAAATTAGCCGTGTCAACTTGCAGATAGGGTTACACAATGAAAAAGTACAAGATGTATGTCGCAATTTCATGGAACATCGCAAAAAAGGAGAGCCAGCGGTGAGCCTGTACAGTGTGCTATGGTACGTCACTCCTCCATTGCAATCATCGTGACATGTTATTTGTATGTCAGTTCTATTGGCCAAGTTTCTCAGGGACAGTTATTACGAGTTATCCTAAGAAAATAAGCACCTGTGAATATAAGCTCCATGTAATAAGTGAACCAATTCTTTTCATTGCGTTTTCAGCTTATCTTTGGTATGATCAGTGAAAAGTCTAGATTGCATTATATTTTTTCATTTTGCTGCCCATATGAAAATTAATTTGACTTGCAAACATCACAAATTGAACCCAGTGCAGTAACTAATATGATAGGAAAACAGACCTTCGCTATTTTCTCAAAATGCAAATACAAAGATACCATCTACTTGGCACAATCTACTTTGGTCAATGTTTTCCATAGAGATCCCATTGCCTAATTTAAACGAAAAACGCATGACCCACATTTAAATGAAGAACAATTATTTATTGAAATTCGATAGTCCAAGTGGATGGTTATAATTATATAGCAACACCACCTAAAAGCATCATATAGCAACAGCAGCTCATAGCAACTCATCATACAGCAGCAGCAGCAGTGTGCAATTCATCATATAACAGCAGTAGCTCGTAGAAATTCATCATATAGCAGCAGCAGGAGTAGATTCATCATATAGCAGGAGCAGGAGCGGCTCATAGAAATTCATCATATAGCATCAGCAGGAGCAGCTCATAGCAATTCATCATGCAGCAGCAGCAGGAGCAGCTTATAGTAACTCATCATATATCGGTAGCAGCAGCTCATAGCAATTCATCATATAGCAGTAGCAGCTCATAGCAATTCATCATATAGCAGCAGCAGCTCATAGCAATTCATCATATAGCACTAGCAGGAGCAGCTCATAGCAATGCATCATATAGCAGCAGTAGAAGCAGCTCATAGCAATTCATCGTATAGTTGATCAGAATGACAATTTGTCAAAAAATCAGAGGAGATCCTCACCTTGTTGGATGAGCTCATCCTTCAACAGCACCTCAAGGCCACGGCCTGGGAGGTGGGGAGGGGGAATAAGGTGCCTTCTGTCGTAGTGTGGCATCAGCCGTAGTTGTGCAGCGCCTGCCGGAGTAGTGCGTTGGACGAACCATAGTGGAGCAGCTACTGGAGACCATGAGAATGAGGGGTGGCACCAGCAGGAGGAGCAGCCAGGGAGATTTTCCCCTACCCACCGTCCATGTAGCCTAGCTGGACAAAGCATCATCGAGGACCAGGCTAGATGGGGCCAGTGGTGATGACTTGCTGGAGGAACCCTAGTGCTGCAGGCAGAGTATCGAGGTAGAGGGAAAGGGGAGAGGAGATGCAAGCAGGCATGGCAATGAACGCTTGCGTGTTTGTTTTTACATGAGGGTGAGGTGTGATGCAGGCATCACCAGTTGCATTTTGAGTGTAATATAGGCAGACAACAGAGTCATTTCACTATTCCCCTTCCCTTCAATTTTTAGTGAGGTTCTACCCGAAAACACCCCCCCCCCTCCAAAGCGAAATTAGTTAAGCCCAAGCCCATAACTCAAAAATGACTTCTTTACATCTTTTATGGCTTATTTTGACAATAAGCCCTGAAAAGGCAGAATAGAACTGGCCCTTAACCTGCAATTCAATTGTGCGTGGAATGATGAATCACTCCTGCCTGCCATAGTGTACATTTAGGCATCATCATACATGGCATAACATAATACATGTGCATTCCATTGTAGAATCTAGAATATGCAATGTTTATGTTAGTTCATACATTGCACATGATGTTTAAATGCCCCTTAAATCTGGTTAGTCAAGTGATGGTCTTTAAGCCTCCTTCTTTGCTTCTTTTCTTGATATGTAATCTTTGCTCACACATCTGTTCAATTGCTTGTTTGCATCAGCCAGCCATACTAGGACTATTTGCTTTGATTACTTGTTGTTCTTGACCTAACACTCTAACAGAGCTTATCAACGATTTAAACACTAAGGGCTGCTGTAGTGGGGCCTTTTCTAACTCATAGGTGACATAAAGGTTTGGCTGTACACTAAAGTAGGCTCTCCAAGAGTACCTGGAAATCCAGTTCGAAGGTATGCCTAGTTTTTACATAGTGCAGACATAGTAAATGCTCATTTCATTGTGTGCAGTGCAAGAGATGCGGCATATGTGGTGTTGTTTTGTTATAATCTCATCCTTTTGTGTTCATAGACTGGAAAGTATGCATATTTATCTTCCAAGGAGACGAGTAACTAGTTTGTGTCACCTTGCAGAGGCGGTGCAATGAAGATAAGATTGAGGATTTCCAATTACAAGATGTTAGGAAGGAGCCTTGCAAGAGAAGTAGGAGCTGCACTGAGCCTCTTCAACATGTTAAGGTAAGTCACTATATCCAACTCAACAGTTCAATTCCTTGTTTATTTCAGGCATAGTTAATTTTCTCTTTTCAATTGCTTTATTTGTCCTCGGTTAATGAGATGCCCAAAGAATGATGTCTGATGTTGGGTACTTGTATAACTATTAGTTGACATAATTAAAGGCCTTACCATTTAATTACTCTGCCGAAGTGTGCCTGAAGCTTTGAAGTCTATTAACCAACTATTATTGAATGAGGCTCACAATCTGGTTTATACTAGGCTAATGTTTGCATAGTTTTGCTTGTTGTAGTATGTTTGTATGAAATCCTCTACTGTACATTATGCTCCCTAAGACTTTAATTGGGCTACAGAATGGCCAACTGCTTGCTTACTTCTACGCAACGTGCTGCCTAAATTTGTAACTTGTCTGTGTTTTGGATTGGGCCCCAACATCATGCTCCTCTGGTGAGCTAAGAGAGATTTCTGTATGCAGGCTGCACAGACTACCTTTTTTATAATTTTTAAAATATCACCTGCTTATGCTTCATGATGTGTAACATTATTGTTAGTCATGTTTTTCCATGTACAAAATAGTCTGTCTTGCTCGCTTCACTGTTGTAACTATATTTTTGCCCTAGTCATGTGTACTTATAGAAACATTTCAGGATGAAGTGACATCAACACAAAGATCTGCGAGCAGTGCGGCATGGCCGTTACCGAATGATTATGGATTGGAATTGGAATGTGCGGATGTTCTCGAGCATCAACTAGAGGTGGCAAGACAACGTGTACATGATTCTGAACATACAATCAACAAGTTGAGACTGGACATGCAGGTATTAGATGCAAGAGTCAAAAAAATGAAATAAGACACTGAGGTAACAACGAAGGAATTGGAGATTTTGCAGACTGAAATTTGCGCTATCTAAATCCGGCCAATCCTATTTTCTGAAGAGATTATAGTTCAAATGGTAAGTTATGTTGATGCGCGTCCATGATGTATGAGTTGTATTTTCCCAGTGTATGTAATTTTCTGTTTGCGTATGCTTTATTATCACTGGTGCCGAACCATAATGCCTAGTGGGTATAATCAGTTGTAATTTCTTTATTGTATAGTGTAGGTTATTCTACATTTCTATGCCGTAGTCTCTTTATTGTATAGTGTATGTTTTTTAGAAGTGATAGTATAGAGTAGGATAATTCTTTGAATATGCTATGTCGATCAAATGGGGGCCAACTCGCCCAAACGTTGTATTGACCATGGTCGTCCACAAGCCGTATGATCCATGGGCCATCTACGTGACGGACGATCCATGGCCTTCTATGGGCTATTGGATCCGTGGGCCTTCTATGGGCCGTCGGATCCATGGGCCTTCTATGGGTCGTCAGATCAATGGGCCTTCTATGGGCCGTCGGGTCAATGGGCGTTCTACGTCTCGTAGGATCCATGGGCCTTCTACGGGCCGTCTCATCTATGGGCCTTGTACGGGCCGTATAAGGGGCCGTAAACGAGCTAGAGTTGAAATCGTTCGTTCATGGGCCAACCATAACAGGCCGTCGTTAATCGTCCATATTTGATGACGCAATGAAAACGGCCCAACGTATTAACGAGCCACAAACGGGCCGACTGTAACCATGGGCTGAATTTGGCCCACAAGTAGAAAATGATAATAACGGGCCGAAAGTAAACGAATGCTGGAAATGAGCCCAAGAATAAATGGGCCCTAAGAAGGCCGAAAGATAACATGGGCTGGAAACGGCCCAACGGAATAATGGGCCGTTAATGGGTATAAAGTGATACACTGTTCATTACGGGCCAGTTGTACCATGGGCCATTAATGGGCCGAGGGTTACTAAGGGCCTCATATGGGCCGAAAGACGTCATGGGCCATACATGGGCCAGAAGATTAAACGGGCTGGAATTATATTGGATGGCCCAGATGATGCTACTAGGCCTAATTCGAATAGGCCATAAACGGGCCCTGGGTTAGCGGGCTGTAAATGGACTATATGCGAACATGTCGTTAACAGGCTTGCCGTGGGCTGGCCCGCCACCTTTTGACAAAGTCAAACGGGCCAGCCTTTTCACAGGAATGGGCCTCTGTTGGGTCGTGCCACGTGTCGACGTATCATAGGTGCTTTGGGTCCAATGAGTGGATGACATCTGTCCCAACGGCGAGCTGACACATGTTCCCTCCAGCCAATGATGATTTTACACGTGGAAAATCCCCATTTGTCGGGGCTGTTAATGGGCTATCGGATCCAAAACCGAACCCGATAGCTTAACGGTGGATACCACGTGTCGGTCACCCTTGACGAAAGCACTTCTGTGATGCGCGATTTATCGTCATGGAAGTGGACACTTCCGTGATGACAATTTTGGTAATGTCATGGAACACTTCTACGACAGCACAGGTATGACTATCTTGATTCTGTCATAAAATTGTCATGGATGTACATGCATGACAGAAAACGTGACCTACTATGACAAACATGTATCATCACGAAAGTGTATTTTTTTGTAGTGGATATTTTCGACCGCTGTCAAGTGATCCACTCCTGGATCACTATTGTACCCTCTTGCCAAACTTATGGTGAGGTACACAATAGGTCTGGTACAAAGCATAGCATACTTTGTATAACCTATGACTGAGGCATAGGGAATGACTTTTCATTCTCTTTCTATTTTCTGTCGTGGTCGGGTTTTGAGTCTTTACTCAACTTCACACCTTGCAACACATGCAAGAACTCCTTCTTTGATCATTCCATTTTGAACTACTTCAAAATATTGTCATTGAAAATATATCAAGCGTCTTGATCAATCTCTATAGATCTTGATGCTCAATATGTAAGTAGCTTCACCGAGGTCTTTCTTTGAAAAACTCCTTTCAAACATTCCTTTATGCTTTCCAGAAAATTCTACATTATTTCCAATCAACAATATGTCATTCACATATACTTATCAGAAATGTTGTAGTGCTCCCATTCACTTTCTTGTAAATACAGGCTTCACCACAAGTCTGTATAAAACCATATGCTTTGATCACACTATCAAAGCATATATTCCAACTCCGAGAGGCTTGCACCAGTCCATAAATGGATCGCTGGAGCTTGCACACTTTGTTAGCACCTTTTGGATCGACAGAACCTTTTGGTTGCATCATATACAACTCTTCTTTAAGATATCTATTAAGGAATGCAGTTTTGACATCCATTTGCCAAATTTCATAATCATAAAATGCGGCAATTGCTAACATGATTCGGACGGACTTAAGTATCACTACGGGTGAGAAGGTCTCATCGTAGTCAACTCCTTGAACTTGTCGAAAACCTTTTGCAACAAGTCGAGCTTTGTAGATAGTAATATTACCGTCAACGTCAGTCTTCTTATTGAAGATCCATTTATTCTCTATGGCCTGCCGATCATCGGGCAAGTCAACCAAAGTCCATACTCTGTTCTCATACATGGATCACATCTCAGATTTCATGGCCTCAAGCCATTTTGCGGAATCTAGGTTCATCATTGCTTCCTCATAGTTCGTAGGTTTGTCATGGTCAAGTAATCATGACTTCCAGAACAGGATTACCGTACCACTCTGGTGTGGATCTTACTTTGGTTGACCTACGAGGTTCGGTAGTAACTTGATCAGAAGTTTCATGATCATCATCACTAGCTTCCTCACTTACTGATGTAGGAATCACTGGAACTGAATTCAGTGATGAACTACTTTCCAATAAGGGAGAAGGTACAATTACCTCATCAAGCTCTACTTTCCTCCCACTCACTTCTTTCGAGAGAAACTCCTTCTCTAGAAAGGATCCATTCTTAGCAACGAATATCTTGCCTTCGGATCTGTGATAGAAGGTGTACCCAACAGTCTCCTTTGGGTATCCTATGAAGACACATTTCTCCGATTTGGGTTCAATCTTATCAGGTTGAAGCTTTTTCACATAAGCATCGTAACCCCAAACTTTAAGAAACGACAACTTGGGTTTCTTGCCAAACCATAGTTCATAAGGTGTCGTCTCAATGGATTTAGATGGTGCCCTATTTAACGTGAATGCAGTCGTCTCTAAAGCATAACCCCAAAATGATAGCGGTAAATCAGTGAGAGACATCATAGATCGCACCATATATATCTAATAAAGTGCGGTTACGACGTTCGGACACACCATTATGTTGTGGTGTTCCAGGTGGCGTGAGTTGCGAAACTATTCCGTATTGTTTCAAATGAAGTCCAAACTCATAACTCAAATATTCACCTCCACGATCAGATCATAGAAACTTGATTTTCTTGTTACGATGATTTTCCACTTCACTCTGAAATTATTTGAACTTTTCAAATGTTTCAGACTTATGTTTCATTAAGTAGATATACCCATATCTGCTCAAATCATCCGTGAAGGTGAGAAAATAACAATATCCACCGCGAGCTTCAATGTTCATTGGACCAGATACATCAGTATGTATGATTTCCAATAACTCTGTTGCTCGCTCCATTGTTCCGGAGAATGGAGTTTTAGTCATCTTGCCCATGAGGCATGGTTCACAAGTACCAAGTGATTCATAATCAAGTGATTCCGGAAGTCCATCAGAATGGAGTTTCTTCATGCGCTTTACACCAATATGACCTAAACGGCAGTGCCACAAATAAGTTGCACTATCATTATTAACTTTGCATCTTTTGGCTTCAATATTATGAATATGTGTATTACTACGATCGAGATTCAATAAACCATTCACCTTGGGCGTATGACCCTAGAAGGTTTTATTCATGTAAACAGAATATAAATTATCCTTGACTTAAATGAATAACCATATTGCAATAAACATGATCCAATCATATTATGCTTTACGCAAACACCAAATAACATTTATTTTAGGTTCAACACTAATCCTGAAGGTAAAGGGAGTGTGCGATGGTGACCTTATTAACCTTGGAATCACTTCCAACTCACATCATCATCTCTCCCTTAAAAGTCTCTGTTATTTTGCAACTCCCGTTTCGAGTTACTACTCTTAGTAACTAAACCAGTATCAAATACTAATATGTTGTTATAAACACTAGTAAATTACACATCAATAACATGTATATCAAATATATACTTTTGTTCACTTTTCCATCCTTCTTATCCACCAAGTATCTAGGGCAGTTCCACATCCAGTGACCATTTCCTTTGAAGTAGAAGCACTCAGTTCCAGGCTTGGGTCTAGCTTTGAGCTTCTTCATGGGAGTGGCAACTTGCTTGCCTTTCTTCTTTGAAGTTCCTCTTTCTTTCCCTATGCCCTTTTCTTGAAACTAGTGGTCTTGTTAACCATCAACACTTGATGCTATTTCTTGATTTCTACCTTCACCGATTTCAGCATCGCGAAGAGCTTGGGAATTAATTTCGTCATCCCTTGCATATTATAGTTCATCACTAAGTTCTAGTAACTTGGTGATGGTGACTAGAGAACTTTATCAATTATTATCTTATCTAGAAGATTAACTCCCACTTGATTCAAGAAATTGTAGTACCCAGACAATCTGAGCACATGCTCACTAGTTGAGCTATTCTCCTCCACCTTGTAGGCAAAGTACTGTCAGGGGTATCATACCTCTCGACACGGCATGAGTATGAAATACCAATTTCAACTCTTAGAACATCTTATATGTTCCGTGGCGTTCAAAATGTTTTTTGAAGTCCTGGTTCTAAGCCGTAAAGCATGGTGCACTAAACTATTAAGTAGTCATCATATCGAGCTTTGTCAAACGTTCATAATGTGTGCATCTACTCCTGCAGTAGGTCTGTCACCTAGCGGTGCATCAAGGACATAATTCTTGTGTGCAGCAATGAGGATAATCCTCAAGTTATGGACCCAGTCCGTGTAGTTGCTACCATCATCTTTCAACTTAGCTTTATCTAGGAACGCATTAAAATTCAATGGAATAACAGCATGGGCATCTATCTACAACAACATAGACTTGCAAATACTATCAGGTACTAAGTTCATGATAAACTAAAGTTCAATTAATCAAATTACTTAAGAACTCCCACTTAGACAGACATATCTCTAATCATCTAAGTGATCACGTGATCCATATCAACTAAACCATGTCCGATCATCACGTGAGATGGAGTAGTTTTCAATGGTAAACATCACTATGTTGATCATATCTACTATATGATTCACGCTCGACCTTTCGATCATCACTATGTTCCAAGGCCATATCTGCATATGCTAGGCTCGACAAGTATAACCAGAGTATTCTGCCTGTGCAAAACTGGCTTGCACCTATTGTATGTGAACGTAGAGCTTATCATACCTGATCATCACGTGGTGTCTCGACACGACGAACTATCCAATGGTGCATACACAGGGAGAACACTTATAACTTGAAATTTAGTGAGAGATCATCTTATAATGCTACCACCGAACTAAGCAAAATAAGATACATAAAGGATAAACATCACATGCAATCAAAATACGTGACATGATATGGCCATCATCATCTTGTGCCTTTGATCTCCATCTCCAAAACACCGTCATGATCTCTATCGTCATCGGCATGACACCATGATCTCCATCATCTTGATCTCTATGAATATGTCTTCACATGGTCGTCTCACCAAATATTGTTTTTGCAACTATTGCTATCGCATAGCGATAAAGTAAAGCAATTATATGGCGCTTGCATCTTATGCAATGAAGAGACAACCATAAGGCTTCTGCCAGTTGCTGATAACTTTAACAAAACATGATCATCTCATACAATAAAATTTAGCATCATGTCTTGACCATATCACATCACAACATGCCCTACAAAAACAAGTTAGATGTCCTCTACTTTCTTGTTGCAAGTTTTATGTGGCTACTACAAGCTGAGCAAGAACCGTTCTTACCTATGCATAAAAAAACCACAACGTGGTATAGTGATTTCTTTTTGATCTTCAGAAAGAACCCTATTCATTGCATCTGATTCAACTAAAGTTGGAGAAACTGACACCCACCAGCCACCTGTGTGCGAAGCACGTCGGTAGAACCAGTCTCGCATAAGCGTACGCGTAATGTCGGTCTGGGCCGTTTCATCCAACAATACCGCCGAATCAAGAATCAACTAGTGACGGCAAGCAATATGTATAAACCCACGCCCACAACTCCTTTGTGTTCTACTCGTGCATATAACATCTACGCATAAGCCTGGCTCGGATGCCAATGTAGGGGAACGCAGTAATTTCAAAAAAATCCTACGCACACGCAAGATCATGGTGATGCATAGCAACGAGAGGGAAGAGTGTTGTCCACGTACCCTCATAGACCGTAAGCAGAAGTGTTATGACACCATGGTTTATGTAGTCATCTATCTTCATGATCGACCGATCCTAGCACCGAGGGTACGACACCTCTGTGATCTGCACACGTTCCGCTCGGTGACGTCCCATGAACTCATGATCTAGTAGAGCTTCGAGGGAGAGCTTCATCATCACGACAGCGTGATGACGGTGATGATGATGCTACCGGAACAGGGCTTCGCCTAAGCACCTCTACAATATGACCGAGGTGGATTATGGTGGAGGGGGCACTGCACACGGCTGGAAACAATCAACTTGTGTCTTCTAGGGTGCCCCCTGCCCCCGTATATAAAGAATAAAGGGGGAGGGCGGCCGGTCTAGGGGCACGCCAAGGAGAGGAGGAGTCCTCCTCCTAGTAGGAGTAGGACTCCCCTTTTCCTAGTCCAACTAGGAAGGGGAAAGGGGAAAGGAAGGAGAGGAGAGAGGGAGGAAAGAGGGGGCGCCGCCACCCCCCTCCTTGTCCAATTCGGACTCCCAAGGGGGGCGGCCAGCCCTAGGCCCCCTTCTCTCTCTCACACAAGGCCCATGTAGGCCCATTAGTTCCCCCGGGGGTTCCGATAACCCTCCGCCACTCCGATAAATATCCTATGACCCCCGGAACTCATCCGGTGTCCGAATATAGTCGTCCAATATATCAATATTTATATCTCGACCATTTCAAGACTCCTCGTCATGACCGTGATCACATCTGGGACTCCGAACTATCTTTGGAACATCAAAACACATAAACTCATAATACTGACCGTCACCGAACATTAAGTGGGCGGACCCTACGGGTTCGAGAACTATGTAGACATGACCGAGACATGCCTCTGGTTAATAACCAACAGCGGAACCTGGATGCTCATATTGGTTCCTACATATTCTATGAAGATCTCTATTGGTCAAACCGCATAACGATATATGTTGTTCCCTTTGTCATCGGTATGTTACTTGCCCGAGATTTGATCGTCGGTATCTCAATACCTAGTTCAATCTCGTTACCAGCAAGTATCTTTACTCGTTCTGTAATGCTACATCCCATAACTAACTCATTAGCTACATTGCTTGCAAGGCTTATAGTGATGTACATTACCGAGAGGGCCCAGAGATACCTCTCCGACAATCGGAGTGACAAATCCTAATCTTGATCTATGCCAACTCAACAAACACCATCGGAGACACCTGTAGAGCACCTTTATAATCACCCAGTTACGTTGTGAAGTTTGGTAGCACACAAAGTGTTCCTCCAGTATTCGGGAGTTGCATGATCTCGTAGTCATAGGAATATGTATAAGTTATGGAGAAAGCACTAACAACAAACTAAACGATCATTGTGCTAAGCTAACGGATGGGTCAAGTCAATCACATCATTCTATAATGATGTGATCTCGTTAATCAAATGACAACTCATGTCTATGGTTAGGAAACATAACCATCATTGATTCAACGAGCTAGTAAAGTAGAGGCAAACTAGTGACACTCCGTTTGTCTATGTATTCACACATGTACTAAGTTTTCGGTTAATACAATTATAGCATGAATAATAAACATTTATCATGATATAAGGAAATATAAATATGTAACACCCACGATGCAGCTATATCTCCCACGTGTCGGAGCACGACTTAGAGGCATAACCGCATTGTAGGCATGTTGCAAGAGGGGTAATCTTTACACATCCCATGTACTGAATAAGAAAGGGATAGAGAGTTGGCTTACAATCGCCACTTCACACAATACATAAGTATAGCATTACATCATCCAGAATACAACCAAGGTCCGACTACGGAACCAAAATAAAAGAAGACCACCCCTAATGCAACAGATCCCCGATCGTCCCAACTAGGCTCCACTACTGATCAACTGTAAACGGAACAACATAACGAGCACGATCTTCATCGAGCTCCTCCTTGAGCTCGGTTGCTTCACCTGCAACTATCATCATCGGCACCTGCAACTGGTTTTGGAAGTAATCTGTGAGTCACGGGGACTCAGCAATCTCACACCCTCGCGATCAAAACTATTTAAGCTTATAGGTAGGGAAAAGGTATGAAGTGGAGCTGCAGCAAGCACTAGCATATATGGTGGGTAACATACGCAAATGAGAGCGAGAAGAGAAGGCAAGGCACGGTCGTGAACTAGAAGTGATCAAGAAGTGATCCTAGACTACTTACATTCAAGCATAACTCCAACACCGTGTTCACTTCCCGAACACCGTCGGAAAGAGACCAACATGGCTACACACGCGGTTGATGCATTTTAATTAAGTCCAGTATCAAGTTTTCTTCAACCGGACATTAACAAATTCCCATCTGCCCATAACCGCGGGCACGGCTTTCGAAAGTTCAAAACCCTGCAGGGGTGTCCCAACTTAGCCCATCACAACCTCTCACGGTCAACGAAGGATATTCCTTCTCCCAGGAAGACCCGATCAGACTCGGAATCCCGGTTACAAGACATCTCGGCAATGGTAAAACAAGACCAGCAAAGCCGCCTGATGCGCCGACATCTTGATAGGAGCTGCACATATCTCGTTCTCAGGGCAACACCGGATGAGACATCCTACGAGTAAAACCAACCCTCAAGTTTCCCTGAGGTGGCCCCGCAGTCTACTCAGTTCGGACCAACACTTAGAGAAGCACTGGCCCGAGGGGGTTAAAATAAAGATGACCCTTGAGTCTGCAGAACCCAAGGGAAGGTGATAGGTTGTTAGTGCAAATGGTAAAACCAAGGTTGGGCCTTGTTGGAGGAGTTTTATTCAAGGTGAACTTTCAAGGGGTTCCCATTATAACCCAACCGCATAAGGAACGCAAAATCAAGGAACATAACACCGGTATGATGGAAACTAGGGCGGCAAGAGTGGAACAAAACACCAGGCATAAGGCCGAGCCTTCCACCCTTTACCAAGTATATAGATGCATTAATTAAATAAGAGATATTGTGATACCCCAACAATAACAATGTTCCAACATGGAACAAACTCCAATCTTCACCTACAACTAGCAACGCTATAAGAGGGGCTGAGCAAAGCGGTAACATAGCCAAACAACGGTTTGCTAGGACAAGGTGGGCTAGAGGCTTGGCTTAGCAATATGTGAGGCATGATATAGCAAGTGGTAGGTATTGCAGCATAGGCATAGCAAAAGAGCGAGCAACTAGCAAGCAAAGATAGAAGTGATTTCGAGGGTATGGTCATCTTGCGTGCAAAGTTCTCCGAGAAGATGAAAGCTTGATCCTCGAAAGCGTACTCAACGGGTTCCTCGAAACATGAACTCGTCTCCCGGCTCTACCCAAAGCAAGAACACGAGCAAAAGGGGCACAATAAACCACGGTGCAATGCACAAACAACATGATGCAAAACATGACATGATATGCGGGATGTGATATGCGATGCATATGCATGCTTCGGAAAGGAAAGATTGAACCTGGCCTCAACTTGCGAAACCAAGAGTGCTGCTGGAAATATGGGTTTATTTCGGTCGAAATTGATATAAGGATCACCGGAATCGGATGCACGGTTTGGAAATGACAAGCAAAACAATAATGGCACCGATCTGTGATTAACAGCACGAGGCCATCTAAATGCATCAAGAACAACAAGCTACTACACTCTAACATAACAACAAAGCACATGGCAGGGATCCACTCAAGATTCTTGACAAAATATGAACACTGAGCTACGGCTAATTCACTCAATAGTAGGTTCAAACAAGCATGGCAAAAGTGCAAAAGATAACAGGTTCACAGACTTAGTGAAAATAACAACATGTCAGGATTTAACATCAGGAAGCAACGTTTAGAGCAAGATAACAACATGCTACAGGAACATATCATGGCAAAGAAAGGCATGGTATGAAGCTACTCAAAGCATACAGCAAAAGTCCCTTACTGACCATAAGCCAAAAGGGATCAGAAAATACAAATCATAGCAAGTTTCGTTAACAGATTCAGACTTAGCAGAAAACTGGAACATGCAAAACAGATTCACGTAGGCATGTTTACGAGCTCGATGCACTCACCACAAGGCATTGCATGACAAACTAAGCATACACCCAGCAAGCAGACATGATAAATAAGCTAACCATGGCAAGAACACACTCATAGCATGCAAGGATAAACTATAATAACCTTGGAAAAAATGCTTAACACGTAAACATTCTGCCAGGAACATTT
This sequence comes from Triticum dicoccoides, assembly GCF_002162155.2. Classification (NCBI taxonomy): domain Eukaryota; kingdom Viridiplantae; phylum Streptophyta; class Magnoliopsida; order Poales; family Poaceae; genus Triticum; species Triticum dicoccoides. Next base: position 479,179,378 of record NC_041386.1, on the reverse strand, counting down.
TATAGCAAAAGTAGAGCAAGATTGAGTCATGCTAGGGTACTCCATAATTGCAAACAAAGACATGGATAGATAGAGCATAACATTATCTCCAAAACATCCTTACTGATCATGCTCAAAAGAGGCATGGATCACTCTGTAGCAACATGAATACATGGCATAAAAATATTATCAGGGCAAAGACTTGGAAGAATTCTAAGTCTCTGAAATCAGCAACATCACAAGAGCTACTTTGCATGCTTGTGCTAGTCGACACAAAGATCACAAAAATACACGGCATACACCCTTGGAAAGATGGCATGGCATACTTCAAAACACATGTAGGGCTCAAGTTCATAGGAGGCACACATTAATCATGGCAAAAATGACAAATGCTCATAATCTGTTAAGAAACAGACACTAACATTACATAGCACTCTTGCAACAGCATTTAGGGCATCAAGATGAACTCAAATGAACATGGTGCAATGGAACGAAATGAAGTGCTCGTCGAGACAAACAATTTGATATGCTACACGCCCAAAACGGAGCCACGGGTGCAAAGTTATGATGCGATGAATATGGCATGAAAATATGCAGATCTAGGGACTTAGTCGAAATTATACCCTCGCGAAAAGTCAACCCAGGACGGGACGGTGCGGGATGGAGGGATCCGGGGACGCAGACGGTGTGTTTGGATGAGCTCCCGGTGGATCGCATCCCGATCCACCGGATCCGGCCGGCGGGCTCCTGCGACGAACCGGGGAGGCGCGGGGCGGCGTTGGGCGACGGAGGAGGCGGTGGCCGGCGGCGAGGGGCGGCGCGGAGGGCGGCGGCGACCCGTGGTGGTGCGGGACGGCAAGACGCGGCGGCGCGGCGATGGAGGCGGCGCG
>NC_041386.1:479175470-479178082 GCF_002162155.2 Triticum dicoccoides | reverse complement strand
CGAGGCGGCGAGGCATTCAGGTGGCGGGGCGCGGGCGCTCTCAGGCGGATCGGGCCCGGAGGGCCAGATCTGGGCCGTGGTGGGCCTGGCAGCGGGGAGGAAAGAGAGGGCGCGGGCACGGGTGAGGTGGCGCGACGCGATTGGCACGGGAGGCGGCGGCGGGTGACATGGCGCTTCACCATTGGTCGGACGGCGGGGCCGGCTGGACATGTCCGGCGAGGTGGACATGTCCGGCGACGCGAGGAAGGGGAAGATAGGGTTTGATCTGCGTGGATTTTTCGGAGGAGAGCACATATATATAGGTAGAGGGAGCTAGGAGACTCCAAATGAGGTGCGGTTTTGGCCACGCGATCGTGATCGAACGACCGAGATGATGGAGGGGGTTTTGGTGGTTTTTGCGCCACTTTGGAGAGGTGTTGGGCTGCAACACACACGAGGTCTTTATGGTTCCTCGGTTAACCATTGGAGTATCAAACGAAGTCCAAATGGCACGAAACTTGACAGGCAGTCTACCGGTAGTGAACCAAGGCCGCTTGGCAAGTCTCGGTCCAATGAGAGAATGTTTAACACCCGCACACGAAAAGAGGCAAAAGGGAGCGTCGGAGAACGTAGGAGTGCCGGATTGCAAAACGGACAACGGGGAAAATGCTCGGATACATGAGACGAACATGTATGCAAATGCGATGCACATGATGACATGATATGAAATGCATGACACACAAGCAAATGACAAGGCAACAACAACGAATAACTGGAAGACACCTGGCACATCGGTCTCGGGGCGTTACAAAATAACAACTTGATTATTGCCTCTAGGGCATATTTCCTTCATTCGCCCCCCCCCCTCCTATTCCAACAAGGAGGAGGGAAGGAGGAAGAGGGGAGAAGGAAAGAGGGGGGCGCCACCCCTCCTAGTCCAATTCGGACCAGCCATGGGGGGTGCGCGGCCACCCCTTGAGGCCCTTCTGTCCTTTCCCCTAAAGCCCATTAAGGCCCACTACTTCCCGGGGGGTTCCGGTAACCTCCCGGTACTCCGGAAAATACCCGAAACACTTTGGAACCATTCCGGTGTCCGAATATAACCTTCCAATATATCGATCTTTACCTCTCGACCATATAGAGACTCCTCTTCATGTATGTGATCTCATCCGGGACTCCGAACAAACTTCGGTCATCAAATCACATAACTCATAATACAAATTGTCATCGAACGTTAAGCATGCGGACCCTACGGGTTCGAGAACTATGTAGACATGACCGAGACACATCTCCGGTCAATAACCAATAGCGGAACCTGGATGCCCATATTGGTTCCTAAATATTCTATGAAGACCTGTATCGGTCAAACCGCATGACAACATATGTTATTGCCTTTGTCATTGGTATGTTACTTGCCCGAGATTCGATTGTTGGTATCATCATACCTAGTTCAATCTCATTACTAGCAAGTCTCTTTACTCGTTCCATAATGCATCACCCCATCACTAACTCATTAGTCACATTGCTTGCAAGGCTTATAGTGATGTGCATTACCGAGAGGGCCCAGAGATACATCTCCGATACACGGAATGACAAATCCTAATCTCGATCTATGCCAACTCAACAAACACCATCGTAGACACATGTAGAGCATCTTTATAATCACCCAGTTACATTGTGATGTTCGATAGTACACAAGGTTTTCCTCCAGTATTTGGGAGTTGGATAATCTCATAGTCAGGGGAACATGTATAAGTCATGATGAAAGCAATAGTAGTAAAACTAAACAATCATTATGCTAAGCTAACGGATGGGTCTTGTCCATCACATCATTCTCTAATGATGTGATCTCGTTCATCAAATGACAACACATGTGTATGGTTAGGAAACTTTAACCATCTTCGATTAATGAGCTAGTCTAGTAGAGGCATACTAGGGACACTCTGTTTGTCTATGTATTCACACATGTACTAAGTTTCCGGTTAATACAATTCTAGCATGAATAATAAACATTTATATTGATATTAGGAAATATAAATAACAACTTTATTATTGCCTCTAGGGCATATTTCCTTCACTCCCGCGGGAGGCCAGGCCGGTGACCACACACGGCGGGGCTGCGAGACCGAGGGCATGCACTACAAAAAAAGACACATCCGTGACATTTTGGGCCGAACAAAAAAAAATTCTGTCATACATATGACACTTCTATGATGATAATTGTGACAAAACCCGGTATCATCATAGATGTGGTGGGCTCCTACTTCTATGACAAAAAATCATGACAGAAAATGCGCTTTTCATCCTGGGCGAGTCGTAGACGCAGCCGCATGACATTCTTTGGGCCGTCCATGACGGAAAAAACCATGGTAGAAGCGAGGGCGAGGAAAATTTTGGGGAGTTCCCGGTTACGGTGGGAAGTCGGGGGCCGAGCGATGCGCGTTTCTCTCATACAAGTACGCACGTGTGTGCGAGGCGTTGGCTCTAACTGAACCCGAGCAAGGCGCTGGGCTCTAACTGAACCCGAGCGATTGCACTGCAATCTACGTGTTACTGAACCCGAGCAATCGATCGATGGCTGTTAACTGAACCCGATCGAGCGATTCCTTCGTTACTGCTACTAACTGAAGCCG
>NC_041386.1:479147855-479175113 GCF_002162155.2 Triticum dicoccoides | reverse complement strand
GATCGATGTTGCCTCTGGATGAACAGTGAGCGTTGGGGGGGGGGGTTGGATGAACAGTTCCCGGTGGGGGTGGGTGAACAGGACCCGTGGTGTTGCCTCTGGATGAACAGGACCCCGATCGATCGAGCCGGTTGGGGCTGGATGAACAGGACCCCGTGGAGGGCTGGATGAACAGGACCACCCCATGGAGGGCAGGATGAACAGTAGACGGTGGAGGGCAGGACAGTAGCCCGTGGAGGGGTGGTTGAACAGGAGCCCGTGGAGAGGGCTGATTGAATAGTAGCCGGTGGAGTAGTGCACGGTGGAGGCTGGATGAACAGGAGCCCGTGGATGAACAATCGCAGGTGGAGGCTGGAGGAGGTCGACGGTGGATGAACAGTACCTCATGGAGGCTGGAGGGGGTCGACGGTGGATGTCGGTGTCAAAACCGGCAGATCTCGGGTAGGGGGTCCCGAACTGTGCGTCTAAGGCGGATGGTAACAGGTGGCAGGGGACACGATGTTTTACCCAGGTTTGGGCCCTCTTGATGGAGGTAAAACCTTATGTCCTGCTTGATTTATTCTTGACGATATGGGTATTACAAGAGTTGATCTACCACGAGATCGGAGAGGCTAAACCCTAGAAGCTAGCCTATGGTATGATTGTATGTTGTCCTACGGACTAAAACCCTCCGGTTTATATAGACACCGGAGAGGGTTAGGGTTACACAAGGTTGGTTACAAAGGAGGAGATATCCATATCTGTACTGCCTAGCTTGCCTTCCACGCCAAGTAGAGTCCTATCCGGACACGGGACGAAGTCTTCAATCTTGTATCTTCATAGTCCAACAGTCCGGCCAAAGGATATAGTCCGGCTGTCCGGAGACCCCCTAATCCAAGACTCCCTCAGTATCCCCTGAACTAGGCTTTAATGACGATGAGTCCGGCGTGCAGTGTTGTCTTCGGCATTGCAAGGCGGGTTCCTCCTCCGAACACATCACAGAAGAGTTTGAATACCAGGATAGTGTCCGACCCTGCACAATAAATTCTACATACCACCGTAGAGAGAATAATATTTCCACAAATCTTAATCTGCTGACACGCTTTGGCAACATGACATCAGGCCATGGCTCGGTGATTATTCAAACTGTTTTTCTTCAACCAGCTCCACACATAACGCGAGGCGGTTTCTTGACACGTCTTGTCAAAGCAGAGATCGTGTTCCCCTAATTACGGGATTCTCATCAATACGGTCGTGGGTTACCCAACTGCGCCATCGATTACGGCGCTTGGGGGATAAGCGAGTTTTACCAGGCTAGTGGGGGCGCATAGTTTCGGCCGCCCTTATAAAGGGACAAGGTTTAACCTTTTTTCTACCCACGCCTTCTTCCTCCTTGCTCATCCACTCTTGCGCACTCGAGCTCCAGCACCCAAGCCCACATCCTTCCCCTCAACCTTCTCCAATCATGTCCGGAGCGGGAGGCAACTGGATGGCTTCCTCCATTATGGAGGGACACATCAAGAAGCTCCACGGAGCCGGATACTTGGCCGCGAATATAGCGCATCTGCTGCCTGCTGCGGGGCAGATCGTTCCTACCCCTGAACCTCATGAGAGGGTAGTTTTCCTCCACCACTTCCTCCGCGGACTGCGGTTTCCCCTCCATCCATTCGTCCATGGTCTCATGTTCTACTACGGGCTGGACTTTCATGATCTGGCCCCGAACATCGTATTCAACATTTCGGCATTCATCGTCATGTGTGAGGCTTTCCTCCGCATCAGGCCCCACTTCGGCCGGTGGTTAAAGACCTTCAATATCAAGCCGAAGGTGGTGGGAGGCCAACAAGAAGAATGCGGCGGAGCTATGGTGGGCAAGATGCCCAATGTTATATGGCTCGAAGGCTCCTTCGTGGAGACCATAAAGGGGTGGCAATCGGCGTGGTTCTACATCACCGAGCCGTGTGACGCCAAATGGGTGGCTTCCCCCAAGTTTTGAACCGGAATCCCCACACGGCTCACCTCCTGGAAAGAGAAGGGCCTGTCTTTGGGTTCGTCGGTAGAGCTGGACGGACTCTAGAAATGTATTTGAAATATGGCCGGCAAGAAGCTCAAGCTTGTCAACATAGTCCAGGTCATGCTCATCCGCCGGCTCCTCCCGTGCCAACAACGGGACTTCAAATTTTGGGAGTTCGACCTGGCCCAGCACCAGACTCTGAGTGAGCTCTTCGACACGATGCACAAGGACGTCTAGAAGGTGTTGTTCAAGGGCGTCGCGGTCCCTCCCTCCCTCACCGAGGACCGCAGGCTAAGCGCGAAGTGCCAAGTGCATTCGGTGAGTTCTATACATCCGGTAGGATATTTATTTCCCCTAGCTTAACCATGTGCAGGGTCTGAGCTCCATGCCTTTGACAGGACTGGGTGGAGACGTCGGGGAAGATTAACTGTCCGCCCCCTCTGCCCGAAGACACTGCGGACGCTCTCCTGACGGAGATACTGACTCCGGCTCCTTATAAGGTGCCGGAGAAGACCAAGAAAGCCAAGGGAACCCGAAAGAGCTCCCGGCGCCAGGTGTTATCGGACTCATCGTCTGATAACTCCGCGACACACTCCTCCCCCGAAGACGAGGAGGAAGATGAAGATGTTCCCCCTCCAGTCGGGGGAGACAAGAAAAGGAAGGCCGCCCCTACTGGGGGGGCGAAGGGTCCAAGAAGGGAAGGACTCTCCTTCCGGACTACTCCACCACCGTCGCTGAAGGCGAAGACGAGTGGCTGCTCAGGGCCAAGCCCCTGGCGAAGTCGTAAGTATTCGGATACCATAGTAACTCATAGCATTCCTTTGTTGCACTGCTTCTCCTAACGCCGAATTGTGATTGTGCAGACCGCCCCGAACCCGTATCGATGAATCCTCGTCGGACGGCTCCCTGGGCTCGTCGGATATGGATAGCGATCCACTTCCGACCGCCACCTTCCCTTGCCCTACGGACAACGCCGAGGTGTTGTCTCAAGAGGCACTGGGTCGAGGGGACACAATCCCAGAGGCGCCTCAAAGCGACCTTCCGGACTCCGAGAGTAGGGGGAGCAAAGCCCCCGAGGGCTCCGAGTCCGGCCCTCAGCCAAACATCGCGCCAGCACCTCCAGTGGTTCCGGACTAGGGCAGGCGGCCTCCTTCCTAGAGGGGCAAGACGCCTGTGCCGGTGTCCTCTGCCCATCCAGAGGCACCAGAAAATCTGCTGGGAGCGCTTCGCAGCGCTTCCATTGACGAAGAGCATCGCACTATTATGAGTACAATGGTCCAGAAGGTTCAGTATGCCAAGAGCGGACTGACTGAAGCTTGTGCTAGCCTTCTAACAGGCTTTGAGGTAAGTTTTTGAAATATAGGAGAAATATTACCGCATAGACAGTGGCCCCTGATGCTCTGTTCGGTGTTCACAAAGAAAAGCCGAACAGAGGATCAAACAATATCGCAGGAGTCTAATGTAAGTATGTCTATATGCATATGCAGGCTTCGCTGCTGGCCTCTTCCGCACTGACTGCGGAGGTCGCCGCACTGAAGCAGGACCTTAAAGGGTCCAAGGAAGAGCTCGTCCTGGCCAAGAGGCAGCTCGAGGAGAACAAAGGTAAGTAGTACCTAGTCTATGGAGCTATGGTGGACAGGATTATCATAAATTTGTCAGGGGCCACGACCGAGGTGGCGACCCTGAAGCAAGCGCTATCCGAGGCTGAAAACAAAGCGGCCAAGGAGCGCACCCAGCGGGAGAGGCATGAGGCACGGGTGGGCGAGGTGCAGCAAGAGCTCCATGCTCTCATGACGAAGCATGAGGCGTTGGAGCTTGACTTGAAGACGCGAAAGTCCAAGCTTGCCATGGTCCTTGAGAGTACAAAGAGTGCCAAGGCCGAAACCCAAAAGGCCGTCCAGGAGATTGATGTGATGAAGAAGATAGCGGCGGGTAAGGCATTCTATATGCAAAGTAAGCATGTGAAAGTAAATTACTTGTTACTTACCCGAATCCGGAGCTCTCCAGGAGCATTCACAGATTTGCCCCATAGCGTGTCAGATGCCGCAAAATTTTACTGGGCCAAGGAGGGAAGATCGACGGAGAAGTTGTTCTAGGCCCAGTATACTGGGACCGAACACCCAGTACCTATGAGCAACCAGCTAAAGCAGCTGGTCGAGCTACACAAGGCAGCTAAATAGGCCATGAAGGGCTTTATAGTCCGGATGTGGCCTGGCGACGCCCTTCCCAGCAGCTACTTCGGCCTGGTGAGGCGGCTTTTGGATGCCTGCCCACAGCTGGAAGTCATCAAGCGGTCCGTCTGCATCAAAGGTGCACGCCGGGCTTTCGCCCGTGTGAAGGTGCAATGGTCCAAGCTGGACGCTGTGAAGCTGATTAAGGAAGGGCCGCCGGAGAGAAAGGAGCATTGCCACCCCGAGATGTACTATGAGGGTGTCCTGAAGGGTGCTCGTCTCGTAGCGGACGAGTGTACGAAAGATATAATATTTGAGTAAACCCGCTCGTGTAATCCTGTATTCATGAAAACTTGTTCATATGCGCTATGCAACGCTTGTTTGAATTTAAAATATTATCTTCTGTTTGGCTGTTTATCAAATCTGAGAGATGGCTAGTCGTCGGCTTCTGCCCCCATGCCACGAGTGCTGGGGTGTTCGGGATAAACTTGAGCACTCTTGTTCCCATTTTTGGGTCCTTCGAGGGAGGTGCTCAGCACAAGAACAAGGCAATCAAACTATAATGCATTATCACTCTCACTTAGCCATAGAATTCTATAATTTTAAATTTCGGTGAAGCCCCTAGTATTCGGAAGGCCGAATCTGGGGTGCGATACACGCCTTAAGCCGGACAGGGCCGACTCCTCGCTCTAAGCGGCATAAGTCTTTAAGGACTCAAAAACCTCTCGAACAGCGACCAGTCTCTCACGTTATCATGACAGCCAGTTTTAGCTTTCTCTACTGAGGTGCTTAGCCCAGCAGAACTGGGGCACAATCATAGTAGTTCTCCCAGTGCTACCTTAGCCGATATAGCGGAACGTAAGGTACCAAAACATGGGAGCCGGGAAAACCCAACTATTGACCCAAGACATGATTTGGAGTTGATGCATATAATGCTATATGTTCGGGGTGCCGCACTGTCGAAAGTGTTCGGACTTCTCACGCCGTATTGTGGGGTATGCTTAAGCCCCTAGCGTATTGGCCGTACCAGAGTGTACGGGTGCTGGATGTCACGAATGAACATATATATATATAATGAAGAATGCAATAAAAGCCTTAATGCAATGCATTGTTTATTAAAAAAACGTGCGTTAGATAAGAATGATATAGGTAGTGCGACAAGCAAAAAGTAGGCCTATGTCCCCTCCAAGGGCAAGCTGAGGAATAATATTAAATCAAGTATTTTCACTCGTTATCGTAATCCACCTGGGAGTTCCGTGGTGTGATGTAGCTTTCTGCCTCCTTGGTTGCTGCATCATGCGTTCGGCAATCATGCTGCCGGATAGGGTTTCCAGAGATTAATGTCCTGAAAGAGAGAAAAATAACAAAGCGGGAAGCCCCTAGTGTGGTTTAAGCCGCATCTTGGGGCATGCCGTAGTCGTGCCCCCTTCCCCGCCTGTGCCCATGGTATTTTTAATGCGTAATTATGTACGTGTGGCACGGGTTTCGCCGTTTGGCTGGGATCGGGGTGGGGGCCGCATTGCTATGCGAGCTCCGAACGTGCCAGGCGGTCCTGTTGCCGATTACTCCGGGCGCGCTTGAAGGTGTCCGGGTCCTTAAACGCCAAACTAGTGGATTGCCTTAAGAGGCTGCTTTGCGCTTCCGCTGCGAGGGCCGCAGTGTGCTCCTCCGTTCGGAGAGAGCGCTCTGTGTTTCCATTAACTGTAATGACCCCCCGAGGTCCTGGCATCTTGAGCTTGAGGTATGCATAATGCGGTACCTCATTGAATCTCGCAAATGCAGTTCGCCCGAGCAGTGCATGATAACCACTGCAGAACGGGACTATATCGAAGATTAACTCTTTGCTTCGGAAGTTATCCGGGGATCCGAAGACCACTTCCAGTGTGACTAAGCATGTGCAATGGGCCTCTACACCTGGTATGATGCCTTTAAAGGTCGTTTTTGTGGGTTTGATCCTTGAGGGGTCTATACCCATTTTGCGCACTGTGTCCTGATAAAGCAGGTTCAGGCTGCTGCCGCCATCCATAAGGACTCGAGTGAGGTGAAATCCATCAATGATTGGGTCTAGGACTAGTGCGGCAAATCCGCCATGACGGATACTAGTGGGGTGGTCCCTGCGATCGAAGGTGATCGGACAGGAGGACCATGGGTTGAACTTTGGGGCGACTGGTTCCAACGCATACACGTCCCTGAGCGCACGCTTCCGCTCCCTCTTGGGGATGTGGGTTGCATATATCATGTTCACCGTCCGCACTTGTGGGGGGAATCTCTTCTGTCCTCTGGTGTTCGGCTTCCGGGGCTCTTCCTCGTCATCGCTATGTGGCCCCTTATGTTTGTTTTCGGTAATTAACTTGCCGGCCTGCTTGAACACCCAACAATCCCTGTTGGTGTGGTTGGCCGGCTTGTCTGGGGCGCCGTGTATTTGACACGAGCGATCGAGTATACGGTCCAAACTGGACAGGCCCGGAGTGCTTCTTTTAAATGGCTTTTTCTGCTGACCGGGTTTAGAGCCTTTGAATCCGGCATTGACTGTCGTATCCTCGGTATTGTCGCTGTTAATGCGGCACTTATGTTTGTTGCGACGTGTCCTGCCATTGCCGTCCTTGGTATCCGAAGTACCACGGTTCTTTGATATGATATTACTGCGAGCCAGCCAGCTGTCTTCTCCTGCACAAAAGTGGGTCATGAGTGTCATGAGGGCTGCCATAGATTTTGGCTTTTCCTGACCAAGGTGCCGGGCTAGCCACTCGTCGCGGATGTTGTGTTTAAAAGCTGCTAGGGCCTCTGCATCCGGACAGTCGACGATTTGATTTTTCTTTGTTAGGAACCATGTCCAGTATTGCCTGGCCGATTCCTCTAGTTGCTGAATTATATGGCTCAGGTCATCGGCTCTCATGGTTGCACATAAGTGCCCTGAAAGTTGTCGAGGAATGTGGCTTCCAGATCTTCCCAATAGCCAATGGACTCTGCTGGCAAGCTATTGAGCCAATGCCGAGCTGGTCCTTTAAGTTTGAGTGGGAGGAATTTGATTGCATGTAGGTCATCACCACGGGCCATGTGGATGTGCAGGAGGAAATCCTCGATCCATACCGCAGGATCTGTCGTGCCGTCATATGATTCTATGTTTACGGGTTTGAAACCCTCTAGGATTTGATGATCCATTACCTCATCAATGAAGCATAAGGGGTGTGCGGCACCTCTGTACTGGGCTATATCGCGACGCAGCTCCAATGAGTCTTGCCCGCTGTGTTCGGCCCGGCCGGATTTACTTTTACTGTATCTGGCGTGACGTTTATCGTCTTGCATAGTGGCGCGCCCTCGTGATCCGTAGATCGATCTTACATGTTTTGCTTTGTCCTCCAATACGTCTCGCAGGTCTGGCGTATTTCCCCAGGCCTTTTTATTTGAATGGCATCGGGGTGCAGGCTGAGCTTTTGGCTGGAATGCCTCTCTATCGCGGCCACGAGGTGGCCGATCAGCCGCGGCAGACGCTTCTTCCTCTAGTCGAGGTAGCAACCTGCATTTTGGGTAACTCTTGGAGGGGTGTTCGAGTTTATATTCCTTTGGATGCGAGGACTTCAGTCCATCTGTCAGCTAGCAGATCTTGATAAGCTTGAAGTTGCTGCTGCTATTTCTTAAGGCTATTTGTCGTGGCTATAAGCCGGCGCTTGAAGCGCTCTTGTTCGACGGGATCCTCTGGCACGACGAATTCGTCATTGTAGAGGCTTGCCTCGTCTTCGGAGGGGGGCATGTAATTATCATCCTCCACCTCTCCATCTGCCGCTCTCTCTGGAGGGCTGGCCTCTCCATCCTCCTATCCTAGATCATGCTGGAGGGGATTGTTGCCATCTTCGGCACTATCCGGAGTGTTATTATCTCCGCGGAGGTAAACTCCATGATTGGCGCCCAATTGGATTCGCTAGGAACAGGCGCAGACGGTTCGGAGTGCATGGCCGGAGAAGGATCCGGCAGTCTGACAACATGGCTCTCGTGCAGGGTAAGGTCGATGTTCGGCTCGATCGCCGCTAAGGGTAAGGCCTCCGTGGCGGCGTGCATCCACCTGTCCATGGACGGCGCAACTGGCTCCGAATTGAGGGTCGGAGTGGCTGCCGGTGCGATCTCCTGAACACTGTCTGATGGTAGAGCTAAATCGTACTCATCGTGACTGCGTGACGCACAAGGCAGAGGCTCAAATCCGTCGAAGATCAAGTCTCCTCGGAAATTGGCCGTGTAGTTTAAGCTTCCAAACCTGACCTGGTGGCCAGGGGCGTAACTTTCGATCTGCTCCAGATGACCAAGCGAGTTGGCCCGCAGTGCGAAGCCGCCGAACACAAAGATCTATCCAGGGAGAAAAGTCTCACCCTGGACTGCATCGCTATCGATGATCGTAGGAGCCATCAAGCCTAATGGCAAAGACACAGAGGAACTCTCAATGAAAGCACCAATGTCGGTGTCAAAACCGGCGGATCTCGGGTAGGGGGTCCCGAACTGTGCGTCTAAGGCGGATGGTAACAGGAGGTAGGGACATGATGTTATACCCAGGTTCGGGCCCTCTTGATGGAGGTAAAACCCTATGTCCTGCTTGATTTATTCTTGATGATATGGGTATTACAAGAGTTGATCTACCACGAGATCAGAGAGGCTAAACCCTAGAAGCTAGCCTATGGTATGATTGTATGTTGTCCTACGGACTAAAACCCTCCGGTTTATATAGACACCGAAGAGGGTTAGAGTTACACAAGGTCGGTTACAAAGGAGGAGATATCCATATCCGTACTGCCTAGCTTGCCTTCCACGCCAAGTAGAGTCCTATCCGGACACGGGACGAAGTCTTCAATCTTGTATCTTCATAGTCCAACAGTTCGGCCAAAGGATATAGTCCGGCTGTCCGGAGACCCCCTAATCCAGGACTCCCTCAGTGGAGATGAACAGTATCCCGTGGAGTCCCGTTTTGCGGTACGCCACACCCCTCCCGATGAACAGGACCCCCGTTTCGACCGTAGCGCTCCAACACAAGTCCGTTTCGTCTGTTTTGCGGTACGCCACACCTCTCCAGATCAACGGGACCCCCGTTTCGACCATAGGAGGTCTGTTTCCTCCGTTTTGCGGTACGCCAGACCCCTCCCGATGAACAGGATCCTGTTTCGAACGTGGCCGATCAAACACAAGGTTGTTTCCTCCGTTTTGTGGTACGCCATGCCTCGTTTCCATCTCCTGTTCCGTCCAAGCCCTCCCGATGAACACGACCACGCATTCCGTTCTGACCCAGCCGGTTGGCTCCCACACGTTCCATTGCCTCCCCATGAACACGACGCATTCCGTTGCCTCTCCATGAACACGACGCATTCCGTTGCCTCCCCATGAACACGAAGATGACGCTGTTTCTCCGTTCCGACCCAGCCATGTACACGAGCCCTGGCCGTATGTATGCGCGAGTAGGCGTTCGAGACCCCGCCCGTATGTACACATACGTGGCCGTATTTTCTTTCTTGCACCCTGGCCGCTGTACGTACTACGTGCGCGCCTCTACTACGACACGTGCGCGCCTCTACATCGACCAGTATGTACTTACACATTCGCGACCAGAATGACAATGCTACATATGCTTCGACCAGGTGGGTCCCGACTATCAGGTACTTCCTTGCCTGCGAAGATGTAGCTGGTGGGTCCCAGCAGTCAGGGGGAAACATTTTTTTCGCGAAATACAGTGGCCCGTCCGGTGGGTCCCAGCTGTTAGGTGGAGGAATCATTATTTTCCATGTAATAATGAGGCACTTCCTTGCTGCGGCCATGGCCCCAGCTGTCAGCCTCTCCACGTACAGTCCACGTCTGATGGAAGTCGTTCCTTGACCATGTTGACCATGCCGCGCCGAGAGCACCAGGGCGGTGGACGACGGCGAGGCCTAGGAAGGGGACGACACGGAGGCAGGGAAGACTCAGCAGTTGTTTCCCATGCGGAGGGGAGTACGAATGTACGAGGGTTTACTGGTTCGTCTGCCGTCGCCGGAGAATAACAGCAGGTGTGGGTCAGTAGAGGGATGGCTAGGCCAGCGATGGGAGTACGGTCGGGCGGTGAGGCCTACGCGGCAGCACAGCCGGCCGCGAGGAGGAGGGAGCAGGCAGTCCCGCCGGCGCTTGTTTGAGCGGCTGGAGTAGGAAGAGCAGAGATTGAAGAAGTACGACGGTCGTTGGATGGACATCCAGCAGTCAGTGCTTGTGCGTCAACCTTTTTTTAGGAAAGCCTCAAATCTGTGGAAAACAGCATACAGCCCATCTGCCATCATTTCTAATAATTTACAGCCCATTTGCTAATTCTTAAGGTTTTTTTGGAGCCCATATTCTTTTTGTTAGCATTACAGCCCATATTGTGGCAACGGTTAAAAAATTATATGAAATTTTGCATATTGTGGTGCGGTCCGAACTATTTTTAATCCCAAAATTTCGACTCACATTCAAACTGATTTTAAAAATAAATGTATATCAATATAAAATCCAAAAAATTCTCCACTCATAAAAATTAATGTAATTTAAAATCTTGAAATGAAAAAAAAGATATTTGAAACTAATTGCCGGTTTGATGTGTTTTAAAAATGTACAACCCATTTCTCATTACTCATGGGCCATTTCTCGGCCAGCCGAATGAAAGCTCTCCTCGTCTTGAAAGATTTGCAGCCCAACAGGCCTGACGAAGCGACTTACTTGGCAAATCACAAAAAAAACTGGGCTGTAGCCGTGGACCCAGCTGTCAGCCTTTCCACGTACAGTACTCTTCCGATGGAAGTCGTTCCTTGACCATGTTGACCACGCCGCACGGAGAGCACCACGGTGGTGGACGACGGCGAGGCCTAGGAAGGGAACGACGCGGAAGTGGAAGCCCGCGCGGAGAGGACTGCGAGGGTTCACTGGTTCAGCTGCCGTGTGAGGCTGCCGTCGCCGCAGGGCCTGGCCAGCGTTGGGAATAGTAGGGGGCGGTGAGGCCTCGGCGGTAGCACAGCCGACCACAGGAGGCAGGAGCATGCGGCACGACCGGCGCTGCTTTGGGCGGCTGGAGCAAGAAGACCAGAGGTTGAAGAAGCACTATGGCCGTTGGATGGACATCGTACGGTCACTGGAGCTAGAATCGTTCATATTGACTAAGTTGACAATGCCCTTCGTCCCCGTCAACTTAGTAGGCCCACAAGTCAGCCTCCCAGCAAGGTGGGTCCCAGCTAGCCGGGGGAGTATTCATTTTTTTGTGCGTAATAAGGAGGCACTTCCCGTGGGTCCGTTTTTTCGTGAAATACGGTGGCCCGTCCGGTGGGTCCCAGCAGTCAGGGGGAAACGATTTTTTTCGCAAAATACTGGTGGCCCGTCCGGTGGGTCCCTGTTGTCAGGTGGAGGAATCATTATTTTCCGCGTAATAAGGAGGCACTTCCTTGCTGCCACCGTGGACGCAGCTGTCAGCCTCTCCACGTACAGTCCATGTCCGATGGAAGTCGTTCCTTGACCACGTTGACCACGCCACGCTGAGAGCACCAGGGCGGTGGGCGACGGCAAGGCCTAGGAAGGGGACGACGCAGAGCCGGTGAAGATGCGGCAGTGGATGCCCACGCGGAGAGGAGTATGAGGGTTCACTCGTTCGGCTGCGGTGTGAGGCTGCCGTCACCGCAGGGCCTGGCCAGAAGTGGGAATAGTAGGGGACGGTGAGGCCTCCGCGGCAGCACAGCCGGCCACGGGAGGCAGGAGCAGGCGGCACGACCGGCGCTGCTTTGGGCGGCTGGAGCAAGAAGACCAGAGGTTGAAGAAGCACTACGGCCGTTGGTTGGACATCGTATGGTCACTGCAGCTAGAATCGTTTATATTGACTAAGTTGACAAAGCCCTTGGTACAACTTAGTAGGCCCACAGGTCAGCTTCCAAAATGGTGTGCCCCAGATGTTAGGGGGAGGAATCATTTTTTGGGCGGGTGAAGCTAGAATATCCGAGATTGAAGAAGAAGCACGGCTTCCGTTGGATGGACATCCAACGGCCACTGCTGCTAGAATCGTGTGTTGACTATAAGTCGACAAAGCCTTGCATTCGCATCAACTCTGTTTTTTTAGGGGACGCGTCAACTTAGTAAGGCCAGAAGTGTGTGGCAGAGAACTTATAACCCATTTGAGATCTGTAAGAATGTGTAGCCCATTTTTGAATTCTAATGGAATTTACTACAGCCCATTTACAGTTTGTTAAAAGTACAGCCCATTTCAACCAACCGTTCAAAACAGAATTCGATAAAATTTCCCACATTTTGATGGGATCCGACATATTTTTATCCTGAAATTTCTAGTCAGATTAAATACAATTTCAATATAAATTTATATTACGTAAAAATCCAATGAAACATTGCGCTCGCAACAATTAATGAAATTAAAATTTTCAATATTCAAAAATAATATTTTATAAAGTAATCATGTGTTTGGTGCATTTTTTATAGTTACTGTCCAGTTTTTATAATTACATCCCATGTATTATTTCTTGAAGCCCATTTTCTTGTTAAGCCTAATGCATCCCTCCTAGGAAAGATTTGCAGCCCAGCGGGGCGGAGAATAACAACTAGACCTTGCCTGGGTATTCCTAAAAAAAGTATAGCTGGGCTAGCCATTTTCATATTGAAAAATTTTAATATCTAGGCTGGATATCTGGCCTGGGCTAGACGGGCCACAACCCAGTTAATACTTGCAACGATGTTTTCGTCGTTGTTCAGAGGAGAAAAATTAATATCTGGGCTAAACATCGAAAAACTCTACAGTGCTCACACCTCAAAAACACAAATACTGCTCGAGCTGCTTGGTCCCAGCTGTCGGCCGCTTCTTGTGCAATTCTCTTGTTTATTGACTACTACATAGGTTGACAATGGTGTGGGACCGTGATGTCAGGAAACCAGGGGGAAGCAAAATAAATTACTCCAGCGAGCGCTTCCACCACTGCCTCGTTGTCTCCCGTGGAAACCCCTTTCCTCCCTTTTTTTGCTCGGGCAAGGACCAATGCATGCAGCACGTCCATGCGGTTATTAGGCAAGAAATAAAAGCGCTTTGCATGCTATGAATTATGATGGCCTGCATGGGTAGCTAATAAGGCATCCTCTTAACTGCTGTGATTAAATGTTGTGTTTAGAAGAGAGAAATATTCTTCTTTTCCACCAATCTGCTTGCACCTAGGTCGTGATGCACCTTCTAATACGACTTATTCACCTAGACGGAGGGGGTATAGTTTTATACATATATATATAATAAGGAGGCACTTGCGTACGTGAGGCTATGGACCTGGTGGGTCCCCATTGTCATCCTCTCCAAGTAAAGTCATCTCCTCGCCCGCGCGCGCTTTCCGCCCGAAACAGTCAGCGCCGCCCGCCCCGCTTCCTGATGCAGGCAATTGCTCCGCCTTCAAATGACAAAAGTGTTGTCCGTCCGTCCATCTGCCGCCCACATTAATGATACGCGATTGCCGAGGCGGCTACTCCGGCGCCACATGTCCGTCCCTCCGCCCGCCCTCCATTGCTATATAA
The DNA here is from genome assembly GCF_002162155.2 of Triticum dicoccoides. Lineage (NCBI taxonomy): Eukaryota > Viridiplantae > Streptophyta > Magnoliopsida > Poales > Poaceae > Triticum > Triticum dicoccoides. The sequence goes on along the minus strand of NC_041386.1, from coordinate 479,161,427 downwards.
ACTGCTGCGCCGGCCATAGCCGCAGTCATCCGCATCTGTTCCCTTTCTCCTATCCACACCACTACTGCCCACCATGGCTTCCTCGCGCTCCAGCGCTCTTCGGGACGGGCGGACGACGGACCACAAGGAGATGGCAGCCATTGCTGCCGACCGGCTAGCCGGCAGGCAGCCGGAGGACAACGACGTCCCAATGGAGAACATGGTAGTCGATGATCCGGCGCCAATCGCCTCCTCCGTGCCATCCTCGCTTGTGCATTGCACCATGACTATCGGTGAGGCCCGTGCCCAATATATGGACAGTGTGAGGCAGATGCGTCAGGAGCAGTTCCGGGAGGCGCAGGCCGACGCCGCCTACAACCACCATCTCCTCCAGGAGCACCTGCAGGCGGAGGAGCAGATCACCACGGAGCGCGCGGAGCAGGAGGCGTTGCTCGAATCATACCGCTCCGCCCGCAAGGGCCGCCTCGAGCGCTGGCGGTACCGCATGCAGGTGGCGGAGGCTGCGCCCGCCTACAAAGAGGCTAGTAAAGAGGGCAATGACGCGGGGGAGGCGCTATTTGGCGAGACCGAGGACGAGGCAGAGGACAATGCCGGCTCCGACGATTCCCCGCTCCACTGGCGTCGACGAGGCCCTGCTCCGCCGAGGCCCCGCGGTGCCAACAACGAGGTAGAGGACACCGCCGGCTCCACCGAGGCCCCGCCCCACCAACAACGAGGCAGAGGACATTGCCGGCTCAGCCGAGGCCCCACCCTACCGGCAACGCGGGGGAGGATTTCCACCGCTCCGCTGAGGAGCCGCCCGCCGGCAATGAGACAGAGGACATCATTGTTGGATTTCGGGTTGCGGTAGACCCTTGAGGTTCGAACACTGGGGTGCGCGCGGAGATTTCGCCTTCTACCTACCTGCGCCCCACCGCCACGCTAAGATCTAAGCTATGGAAAGAACAGCACAAGAGACACATGGTTTATACTGGTTCGGGCCACCGTTGTGGTGTAATACCCTACTCCAGTGTGTGGTGTGGTGGATTGCCTCTTGGGGTGATGATGATGAGCAATACAAGGAAGAACAGCCTCGCGAGGGTCTGTTCTTGGCTGAGGGGATGAACTACTAGGAGGAGTTCAATCACCCTTCTCTCTCTGTGTGTGTGTGATGCTACTCGATCCGATCCCAGCTTGTTTCTGGGTTGGCCGATTCTAGATCCCCTCTACCCTGGGGGTGGCTAGTCTTATTTATAGGCAAAGGCCCTGGGCCTCTTCCCAAATATTGAGCGGGAAGGGCGCCAACAATTGGCCATTTTGAAGGGGAACATCTGGTACACTTATCCTGACTAAAGTTGGTCCTCGCCTGCCAAAGGCTCTGGCGGTGACGCTGGCTTGGGCTCCACAATGACTTCCTCCCTGCCGTTCGGCTGGTCTTGGTCTCGTTGCACCGAAACGGGTGCCTTTGCTTGATGCTCTCGCCTGTGCTTGCTCCCTTTGCACCGAAACGGGTGCCTTTGCTTGATGCTCTCGCATGTGCTTGCTCCCTTTGCACCAAAGAGGAAAGGGGGACACTGCGCGGGCTGGCGCCCGCCTGGCACCCTTGGTCGTCATGGCTTGCGTCACGGGCACCGCGTGAGGTACCCCGCCTTGATCTCTCCGCCTCCTGACGAGCCAGCCTGACGAGGCCGTGCCTGAGGAAGCTCCGTGTCATCCGCCCCGCGAGGCTTGGCCCCTCCCGAGGGTCTTGGGTCTATGTTGATGAAGATGGGCCGTGTTGGGCCCCCTTTGAGCCACGCCGCAGGCCGCAGGCAGGCAAGTCTGGGGACCCCCGTTCCAAGGCGCGCCCGGACTTGGCCGTGCAGGGAGGTGAAAGGGCAAGAGCGAAGCGTCGCGGGCCCTAACAGCCTGCGACCTCGGGCGCCGCGTGGCGGTTGATTGGACGTGGGCATCTCCGCTTCCCCACGGCACCTCGGCAACTGCACGGATTGGACAAGTCCCTACATGCAAAGCAGTTCATGATTACCTGTGATCGTGGTGGCCGACGGTTGGCCCTCGCCGGCTATAAGTACGGATCGGCGCGCGCCCTTCCAGTTCATCCCCCCCTTGCTTCTCCTTCTTATTCACGGCCCCGTCGAGGAGGTTCTCGGTCGCAGAGAAGGGGAAGGCTCGCCAGGTTGAGCCTGCCTCTCCCCCGCCCAAGCGCGGCCGAGGGCGCCCTCGCAAACATCCTGTGGCCACCACGGCAGCTCCCCGCGGCCGTGGCGATTTCCAGCACGGTGTCGGGCGGACTGCCGTGGCCGGGGGGCGCGCTTCGGTCGCGCGTTCCCCTAGGCCGCGCTTTCGCGCTGTAGAAGTGCTGGCGGAGTTCGTTGTGTGGTCGGCGGAGCCGACTAGCACCCGGCTTCAACTTCCTCGCTTCCTCCTCGGCGAGCTCCCGGCCGGCGCTCCGGGCGGCCTCTGGCTTCAGGCAGACGGATGCTGCAGCCGGGCCTCATGGGCTTCACTGGAGGTCTCCACAGCCGGGAGCCTGGCCTTGACCCGTGGTTGGCAGACGTTTGCCCACGCGCGTGGCCTGAGCCATCGGTGCACCCTGCACTTCAAGTTTGACGGCGATGCCACCCTCTACGTGAGGGTGTTTGGGGAAGATGGTCACCACGCAGGATGCTGTCCTGAGGGCGACAACCGCGGCCGGGAACCCAGCCCCGGTGATGATGGAGAGGACAGCGCTCGCGTGATTGGCGGCGCACAGGGTTCCCCATGCTTCACCGGTTCTTCTTCAGGCGGCGACTCTTCCAACGATGGCCGTGGTCAGCCTCCACGCCGTCGTACCTTCTTGGGAGGTGGTAGCGTGTCTGCCCGTCGTCGCGCCTCGGTGAAGCACGAGAGGGAGTCTGCCTGAGCCCCGGAGGCAGCTCGAGTCTTCCCTGCAGCCCGGTGTGAGGCGAGCTGCGCCTGATTTGTTCTGTCTTTTCCTTTTTCCTGCATAAAAAGACAGTAGCGTGGAGCCCCGCGGAGGCGTGTTTGGGTTATTGCTATTAATCATCGCTTTGCTTCCGTTATCGTGCCTTCTGGCTACGTGCCCGTGCGTGGATAGTTCCCAGCCCCAACCGTGGGGGGCGACCGACCCAGGCCCTGTGTTCGTGTCGCGGTGCCCGTGGGGCACGGACTGGAGGGGTGCTCCTGTAATGGACCCAGGTCGCGAAACCTTTGAACGACTAGGACAGGAACACTCACGAGGGCGCTCGGCTGCCCCCTTCGCGAGGCCTTGCATAAAAGAAATCGAGGCAGGAGAGTGAAAAGTCGAAGAACCACAAGCCAAAGATGGCAACAGCTTCAATAAAACTTTGAATGAGAATGAACAAGCCAACTGCGGAAAGCAAATGAAAAAGCCGCGTCCGGCACCTAATCTAGTCTTCGACGTCTTCTCACCAGCGCGGAGCTAAGTGCTGCCACTGGGCGTGGGAGGGAGCCCCAGGGCCTGAGGCCGACGCTCCTGAGACTCCGGGGCGTGTACAGCCCCAACTCATTATTACGTGAGAGTGTCACGGGCGGCGAGCTTCACAGGCGTTGGCCTTCTTCACAGGCTCTGGGCCTTTTTCCAAAACGCGACAGCTTCACAGGCATTCGCCTTCTTCACAGGCTCTGGGCCTTTTCCAAAACGCGACAGCTTCACAGGCATTCGCCTTCTTCACAGGCTCAGCTTCATAGGCATTCGCCTTCTTCACGGGCTCTGGGCCTTTTCCAAAACGCGACAGCTTCACAGGCATTCGCCTTCTTCACAGGCTCCGAGCCTTTTCCGAAACGCGACAGCTTCACAGGCATTCTCCTTCTTCACAGGCTCTGGGCCTTTTTAGGGGTAGAACCTCCGGAGGTGCTGGATGTTCCATGCGTTCTGGACCGGCACCCCATCCTAAGTCTCCAAGTGCGCGGAGCCGGGCCTGGAAACATAAACAACCTTGAACGGGCCCTCCCACATGGGAGAGAGCTTGTGCAGTCCCTCCCTGGAGAGAACCCGCCTAAGCACGTGGTCTCCTACCTCGAGAGTTCTGGGGCGGATGTTGCGGCAGTGATATCGTCGTAGTGCTTCTTGGTACCTCGCCGCCCGCAGCACGGCTTCTCGGCGACGTTCCTCCCCCAGCATGAGGTCCATCCCCCGCATGGCGTCCTGCTGCGCCTCGTCGAACGCCAGGACCCGCGCAGAGCAACGTCTGACCTCGTGAGGGAGGACCGCTTCGGCTCCGTAGACTAGGAAGAACGGGGTCTCTCCAGTCGGCTTGGTCGCGGTTGTGCGGATGGACCACAACACGGACTGAAGCTCGTCGTACCAACCTCTGCCGCAGGCCTCCAGCTTCTTCTTGAACGTCCTGGTCTTGAGGCCCCTCAGGACCTCTGCGTTGGCTCGCTCGGCCTGGCCGTTGCTTCGGGGGTGCGCCACCGAAGCATAGCATATCTGTGTTCCAAGGTTAGCACAGTATGTTTTGAAGAGGTTAATGGTGAACTACGAACCGTTGTCTGTGATGATGCGGTTCGGCACCCCGAACCGGCTCACGATGCCCCTGATGAACTTGACCGCGGAACCCGCGGGGATGGTGCGGACGGCCTCTACTTCAGCCCACTTGGTGAACTTGTCCACGGCGACGTAGAGGTAGCGGTAGCCCCCTGGCGCCTGAGGAAACGGGCCCAGGATGTCCAGCCCCCAGACCGCGAATGGCCACGAAAGGGGTATAGTCTGCAGGCCTCCTGCCGGCTGATGGATCTGCTTGGCGTGGAACTGGCAGGCCTCACAAGCTTTCACCAGTTCGACGGCGTCATTGAGGGCGGTGGGCCAATAAAACCCACTGTGGAACGCCTTGCCGACGAGGGTCCGTGATGATGAATGATGTCCACAGTCTCCTCGTGTATATCTTCCAGCAGTTCCTTTCCTTGCTCCCTGGAGATGCAGCGCAGGGATACATCATTTGGTCGCTTCCGGTGGAGCTCTCCATCCTTGATGCAGTATGCCGTGGCCTGCCGTGCCACACGCTCCGGTTCCTCCTCCTTCTCCGGCAAGGTCCCTTGTGTTAAGTAACTCCGGAGCTCCGTGATCCAGCACCCCTCCTGAGGTTCCATCGTCAGGAGCAGGCGTGCTCCTGAGGCCGGGCCACAGACCAGGGCTCCCGAGGCAGGTGGCTGGGGGAGCTCCTCCCGAGGCTGAGCCGTGTTTGACAATGACGGCAGGGCTGAGGGCTTGAAGAGCCGCTCCTCAAAGACGCCAGGCTCCTGAGGTAACCGCCTGGACGCCCGTTTGGCGATGTCGTCAGCCTCCTGATTGGTGCCACGGGGCACATGCTGCAACTCCAACCCCCAGAACTGCTTCTCCATCCTGCGGACCTCCGCAAGGTAGGCTTCCATGTGCTCATCTTTCGGCTCATACACCTTGTTGGAGAAATTGACAAGGAGCTGCGAATCGCCCTTGATGGTGAGGCATTTCACCCCCAGGGCAGCTGCGGCCTTCAAGCCCGCTATTAAACCTTCATACTCCGCTATGTTGTTGGAGACCTTTTCACCTTGCTGGAAACAGAGCTGTACAGTGTAGTAGAGCTTGTCCTGAGTGGGCGATATAAGCACCGCCCCAGCCCCAGCGCCATGCCTGAAGAATGCCCCATCGAAGTACATGACCCAGCCTTCTGGCGCCTCACTTCCCGGGGAGAGGGACCGATCCTCGTCGGCCTTGAGGCCTGGTGCCTCCATCCATTCTGCCACAAAATCCGCTAATGCTGCTCCCTTGATGACTCTGGTCGTGCTGAATTCGAGCTGAAACGCTTGCAGTTCTATGTTCCACTCAGCGACCCTTCCAGCTGAGTTAGGGCTCCTGAGCACTCTCTCCAGGGGGTATAACGAGACGACCTTGATGGGGTGACCCTGAAAATAGTGCCGCAGCTTGCACGAGGCCACTAGTAGCATGAGGAGGAGCTTCTAAGGCATGGGGTACCGTGCCCTCGCGTCCCGCAACACCGTGCTGACGAAGTACACTGGGTGCTTGATGAGGTTGGGTGCGTCAGTGCTGGTGGCGCCCTCCGAAAACCATGGCGCCTCCTGAGGCAGTGAGGCCTGCTGAGGCTGGCCATCTGGGAGAGGGGCCTCTTCCGCCTCCGGTGCACTCCTCTGGCGGCGGCTGATCCTCCTCAGCCACGGTGGCGGTTTCTGTGGGCCTTCCTTGTTGAGGTTGGTGAAGTCAACACACATGCGCTCCTTCCCTCCCTTCTTTGGCACAACGACAGGGTTGGCCAACCAATCCGGGTATCGGACCTCGCGAATGACCCCAGCGGCTTCTAGTTTGCGGGTCTCTTGGACGATGAAGGCCTGCTTTTCTGTGGACTGCCGCCTTGCCTTCTGCTTCACAGGGCGCACGTTGGGGCACACGTTGAGGTGATGCTCGATTACGCTCCTAGGGATCCCCGCCAACTGGTCAGGCTCCCAACTGAATACCTTCTTGTTTGCACGCAGGAACCTGACCAGGGCCTCCTCCTGCTCGGGTTCGAGGTTGGCGCCTATGGTGAAAGTGGCGTTGGTGGACCCGTCCTCATCGACGGGTATCTACTTGGTTTCTGCCTTGTCTTGGGTGAACAACTGTTTCTTCTTGGCGGGTGCAGCCCCCTTGGGCTCGGGGGTCTCTGAGTCGGCGGGCTATGCCGATGCCACCGTCTTGAAGGCGAGCTTGAGCACTCGCAGCGCGTCTCCAGTGTCCCCGTGCATGGTGAGGACACCGCTGCTCCCGGGCATCTTCATGAGGTTGTACGTCGGGTGCGTCGCGGCCATGAACTGGGCCAGCGCTGGGTAGCCGAGGATGGCGTTGTAGGGGAGGCCGATGGGGGCGATGTCGAAGTCGACCAGCTCCGTGCGGAAGTTGTGGTAGGTGCCGAAGGTTACTAGGAGCCGGATCTGTCCCAAGGAGATGGATGATCCGCCCCCAACGCCTGAGAAGGGCCGGCTGGGTTGCAGCCATTCCAGGGGTATGCAGAGGAGGTTGAAGGCCTCAACCGAGAGCACGCTGAGGCCCGCACCACCATCGATGAGAGTTCTGGTGACGGCCACCTGGCAGATGATGGGGGTGCACAGCATGGGGAGCGCACCCGAGCAGGCCGAGTTGGAGGGGTGGTCCTCCGAGCTGAAGGTCAGGCCGGCATTGGGCGCCGCCCGGTCCGGGAGAGCCCCCTGCCGCGTGGAAGCGGCGCTGACCCGGCGGATGAACGGCTTGACGTGGTGACTTGTAGGCGGCGCCTACGAGCCGCCCAGGAGGGCCGCGACGACCGGGGGTGTTGGTGTAGCGTGGTGGGCGGGAAAGAGGTTGCGGAGCTCTTCCCAAGAGGCCACGGAGGTTGCCGGCAGGTGGAGCAGCCATGCGCGCGGAGCGCCGGTGAGGGCCATGGGGAGCCAGTTGGCCATGACCCTATCGTCACCTCCAGCTTCGAGGATGGCCTCCTCGTACGCCAGCAAGAAGGCCAGCGGATCAGTCGCGCCGCCGTAGCGCGGCAGCGTCATTGGCTTGAACTTGTCCGGCCACCGTACCCGTTGCAGGGCTGGGGCCAGGGCTCGGAGCCCCATGGCCCCCGTGCTGGCGCCGGTGGCCGGAGCGGGCGACGCGCTACTCATCGCGAGGCAGGCCGTGGCGGTGGCGGAAGGGAAAACTCCGGTGCACCCCTGCCTGGCATGCCAAATGTTGGATTTTGGGTTCCGGCAGACCCTTGAGGTTTGAACACTGGGGTGCACGCGGAGATTTCGCCTTCTACCTACCTGCGCCCCACCGCCACGCTAAGATCTAAGCTATGGAAAGAACAGCACAAGAGACACAGGGTTTATACTGGTTCGGGCCACCGTTGTGGTGTAATACCCTACTCTAGTGTGTGGTGTGGTGGATTGCCTCTTGGGCTGATGATGATGAGCAATACAAGGAAGAACAGCCTCGCGAGGGTCTGTTCTTGGCTGATGGGATGAACTGCTGGGAGGAGTTCAATCACCCTTCTCTCTCTGTGTGTGATGCTATTCGATCCAATCCCAGCTTGTTTCTGGGTTGGCCGATTCTAGATCCCCTCTACCCTGGGGGTGGCTAGTCCTATTTATAGGCAAAGGCCCTGGGCCTCTTCCCAAATATTGAGCGGGAAGGGCGCCAACAATTGGCCATTTTGAAGGGGAACATCTGGTACACTTATCCTGACTAAAGTTGGTCCTCGCCTGCCAAAGGCTCTGGCGGTGACGCTGGCTTGGGCTCCACAATGACGGCCGCCTGGTGCCTTTGCTTGATGCTCTCGCCTGCGCTTGCTCCCTTTCCACCAAAGAGGAAAGGGGGACACTGCGCGGGCTGGCGCCCGCCTGGCACCCTTGGTCGTCATGGCTTGCGTCACGGGCACCGCGTGAGGTACCCCGCCTTGATCTCTCCGCCTCCTCGCGAGCCAGCCTGATGAGGCCATGCCTGAGGAAGCTCCGTGTCGTCCGGACCGCGAGGCTTGGCCCCTCGCGAGGGTCTTGGGTCTGTGTTGATGAAGATGGGCCGTGCTGGGCCCCCTTTGAGCCACGCCGCAGGCCACAGGTAGGTAAGTCTGGGGACCCCCGTTCCCAGAACGCCGACAATCGCCGGCTCCGCCGAGGCCCCGCCCCGCTACCAACAAGGCCGCGCCACGCAGAAAACAAGGAAGAGTAGAACACGGTTGGTCGCCGCCGCTCGGGTCCAAGTAAGGCCACCGCTGCTACCCTCCTGTTGAAGCCAAGCTAGGCGGGTTGACCATTGACGGCCGGTTAGCTTCTTGGCGGTGGCGTGGAGTCGGGGAGTTCTGCTGGAGAATAACGCTGCTTCTACTTAACTGCTAGTGCAGTTGGCTGACTGACACGTGGGCCCAACAGGCCACATGTCAGTTACGCAACTGCACCTGCAGTTAAGTCACTGAAGCTTCTGTTCGGCTCAGCGGGACACAGGTGGGTAGCTTCGGTTAATTAATTATACCTCCAGCGCACCCCTTTTTAGTTGAAGAATGTATGAAATGTAATGAAATCTAGCATGTTTATATGAAATCTGACCGTGTATGAATGAATTTATTTCAATTAGTTCGAATTCTTGTATCACTGGCATTCGATGAACATGCAAAACAATACGTACTAGCATTATTCCCAGGGTGATCACCTCGTTTGCAGCAGTTTCACATGTACTCCCTCCGATCCTTTCTAGTCTGCATACAAGTTTTGTCTGCAGTCAAAGTATCTCTACTTTGAACAATCTTATACAAAAAAGTATGCACTTTCACAATGTGCGAAGTAAAAAGGAACAGAAGGAGTACAAAGAGTTTGAGCAGCTTTTTAGCATTTCTGTACATTGCAATCAAACACACAGGCCTGGCAATTCATATAGAACATTCAAAACAATCGATGATTATGCATCTCAGCGACTCACATGTTAGAGGCAATATTTACTTCGCAACTAAAGAATAAAGAAAAAATTGATCGACGTTGCTGACAGCAAAGGGCGTCCCATTCAAAAATATCAAACGCATGTCTTGCTAAAATCAATGAGAAAAATTTGACAAGGTTGTCACATTCCAAAATATCAAATGCCTACGATTGTGGAATGGGCAGGGTTTGCCATCAGTTCGGACATTTGTCACAACAAAAAAATGGAGATTTTTGTCAGTCCTTCTGAGTTGAAGTTAGTTTGGTCTTGTGGGGAGTAATGTAACCATCCTTCAACTGCTCCTTCTGATGATAAGATAGACAGGGCTTCTTCATCCTGGCATAATCGGAACTAGTCACTTCACGTACTCCATATTCTTCTTCAGAGGAAGATGATCTTGTTGTGCAAAGACAAGAGGACTACTAAATGCTAGCATCACTGTTTGCTCGAAAAAAAGGAAAGGAAATATTTAAAACAGCACATATGAAGCACTTCCCAAGGAGAATACCACTTTTTCATGACAGTATCTAAACAGTAGCACAACACCAATAGAGATGACAAAGCTCAATCATATGGATGAAATCAGTGGGCGAGTACCAACCTTTGTCAGGAGGCTTATTGTGTAGAGCATACAGATTAAGCAATTCTCCGGAACCATCTGTTGCTATCTACGGTGGTGGCCATGCTTACTGCATACTCCTCGATTAGTTTAATGTTTCCAACATCTTCTTCTGCAGTTCCACTAAAATATATGGTATCTTCAAAGAAGATCCCTCTTTGCATGAGTAGAGATAATTGCATATTACATTAAGAGTGGCATCAAATCAGTGGCAAAACAATTGCTCGTTCTAGCCATAGCAATAAATTAAGATGCAAAACTATATCATTACTTGTGTCATCATAGTTCCGGTGCTTCATTACAGCACCGGGAGTTGATTTTTGTTTTTTCTCCCCCTTGTTCTTCCCCTTCATCACTTGGTTCAATAACAAACAAGCTTCGCCTTCAATGTAAGATTTGGCATGTCAATTAGGGAGCACAAGTATAGTACTAAACTTAATTTTCTGATGAAAGTGGCAAAATACAGGCCAGCAGTTGTGAAATATACTTATCTTACCTCAATGGGATATTACGGTGCACATACAGATTGGAAGTCTTGTCTCCATTTGTGCAGTTCACTAAAATCAAGCAACATTATCGTACAAGTAGCACAACATATGAATGCACACTGCAGAATCATGTGAAAGAAGGCTAGTACTGACCTCTCATGATGCGGAATTCAAACAACTCACCAGAAGAAGATCTGAACCAAATTCGCCTTAACGGATAGGAAGTAAGATCTCCTCTTGTAAAGTTCCACTAAGATCAAGCAATCAAGCAACGTTGTCGATGTGACATTTTGGTTGAACTGCACAAAACACTCTTAAAACAAAAGTGTTTTGTGCAGTGCAACAAAAGGTCACAATGGCAACGAGGTGAAGCAGATAACCCTGTTTACACAGAGGTGCAAACGAAACAATTAGTGGTTAATAACGGTGGATGACATAGAAGCCAACAAAAAGAAGCATCTACCTTATCTAAATGGAAAAGAAAGCAAGACAGTAGCATTTCTCAAACGGTGGCATTGATTAATATTAACATAGAGATTATATTAACAATAAAATTTGTTAAACATGTAATTTTCTTTTAACTGTGGCATTGCATCAATTTTCCAGCAGCATTATTAGAGGGTGTTTGTTTACAGGGACATTTTGGTGTAGGGACTAAAAAAACTCCGTGTCAGTCCCATCTAAACCAAAGAGGAGGCACTAAAAGTGGGCATTTGGGACTAAAGAAAGAAGACCCCGAGGGAGTCTTTTTGGGACTTTTTCCAAAAGTTGCCCCTGCCACGCATCGCACCTTGTCTCTATTAGTTCATTACTAGGGGTAACATGGTCTTTTAGCATGTCATTTAATAACCTCTAGTCCATGTTTAGTCCCTGGAACCCAGCAGGTAGGGACTAGGGAGTTTTTAACCCAACAGGGCCTTAGATTAACAACAGCTAATGAGTTGCACGGGACAATGGACGCACCAGCACCATGTGCATCTACCGATGTACTGTGGTCATGCACAGTCTGTTGCAACAAAGAACAAACAACCAACGAGTATATTTGTGTTGGTCCTAGTTTTGTTATCTTTAGACGCCTTTCCCTATGTGAGCGCAGCAAATCTAGTCCTGCTCAAATTCTACAACCTTGTCCCTTCCTTTCCTTTTTGAACTAGTACTTTCTCCCCTTCCTTTCCTCTTTGAACCATGTCCTTAGATTTATGCGATACAACTATCCCTACTACTTTCCCCCATTCATTTCCTCTTTGAACCACGTCCTAGATTAATGCTATACAACTTTCCCCCTTCATTTCCTCTTTGAACCACGTCCTAGATTCATGCTATATACAACTTTTCCCACTACTTTCCCCCACTCCTTTCCTCTTTGAACCACGTCCTAGATTCATGGTATACATGCAGCTAGAGCAATGCATGTGGAGTAAGTAAATTATACCTTAAGGTTCTTGGGGCGTGGTTCGGTGGGCGATGGGACGGCGGTGAAGAAGAAGGGGTCGGAAGCCCTCCCGCGCCGCCGCTGGGTGGAAAGTGAACAGCTGTGCCGGTAGTCCCTCGCTGACGGCGACAGCATTAAGCCTCCTTCCCTTCCCGGCGGACGGATCCTGCCGGCTCTTTGAGCAGCAGTGAGGGGAGAGAGAGGCCAACGAAGTCTTGTTTAGATCTGGAGAGGGCGAGAGAGTGTGAAGAGAGCAACTACAAGCGCTAAGGCTCCAGCAGGAGAGGGCGAGAGAGTGTGAAGAGAGCAACTACAAGCGCTGAGGCTCCAGCGTGTATATATATACTAGAGAGAGAGTGTGAAGCGTGCAAACCCTACAAAACATTTTGACCAGTCAAAGAATCCTCCTGGCACAAATTATGCTCAAGTGTAGTTATCGAACCCGAGACCTCAAGTTTGGTGAGTGAACAGGCTAACCAGCTACACAACCCTCCTGTTATGTTCAACGAGAGGGAAATAACCTTTTATACATTCCTGCATTCATGTGACAAGCATGCCGTGTTTTTTTGTGTGTGTGGGAGTCATTGGGATTTCAATCATAATCGTGTCATGTGGCTTTGGTGGTAAGACTATCCACAATGGTGCAGAAATAATGCAGCCTTAGTCACCTTACCTCTCTCCATGTAGTACATTGGGTCCCACCAGTCAGAGGGTGAAACAAACAAATTAATAAGAAAAATTAAAAGCGCCAGCGGTGTATCTTACCTCACACATCTCGCTACTGCTTGGGAACACTGTCCAATTGATCCCTCTGTTCGCTCACGTATTATTTTAAGTGAATCCTTATTATGACATGCACACAATTTTTGGGCACTTGTATTCGACTTAAGTCAGTGTAACACCCCGGATGTAATTTACCTTATATGTATCCCAACTCTTGCCATTTCCGGCACTAAGTTATTTTATTTTCCTTGGGTTCGGGTTTTTGTCTCCATGTGTTGTTGCCTTTGTCATGCATCTCATATCATGTCATCATGTGCATTGCATTTGCATACGTGTTCATCTCATGCATCCGAGCATTTTCCCCATTGTCCGTTTTGCATTCCGGCGCTCCTATCTCCCCCGGTGGTCCTTTCTACCTCTTTTCGTGTGTGGGGGTTAAACATTTCCGAATTGGACCGAGACTTGCCATGCGGCCTTGGTTTACTACCGGTAGACCGCCTGTCAAGTTTCGTGTCATTTGGACTTCGTTTGATACTCCAACGGTTAACCGAGGGACCGAAGAGGCCTTGTGAGTGTTGCAGCCCAACACCCTTCCATTTTGGCCCAAAACCCACCTAAACCCTCTCCATCATCTAGAGCATTCGATCACGATCACGTGGCCGAAAACCGTGCTCAATTTGGAGCCTCCTAGCTCCCTCTACCTATAAATATGTGCATCTCCCCGAAAAATCCGGATCCCTAACCCTAGCCTCTTCCTCCCACCGCCGGACACGTCCGCATCGGGCCGGACACGTCCGCTCACCGCCGCCCGACGAATCGCAGGCCGCCACATGGCGAGCAAGCCGCCACCACCGCCTCCCGCGCCGCCGGCCCGCCGAGGCCCGGGGCAAGCCCCCGTGGCCCGAGTCGC
>NC_041386.1:478991849-479147598 GCF_002162155.2 Triticum dicoccoides | reverse complement strand
CGGCCGAGTCTCCGCACCCGCCGGCCGCCCCGAGCCACCGCGGCCTCCTCCCCGCCGGTGCCTGACGCCTCTCCTCGCCGACCCACGCCGCCGAGCTCCGGCGGTGCCCTCCGTCGACCCGGCCTCCCCGTCCATCCTCGCCGGTGCCACGTCGTCCTCCCGCTCCGGCCACCTCATCCCGCAACTCCAGCAAGCTACTCCGGCCAACCTCGGGAAGCGTGTCCCCAGATCCAGATCTAGTTTTCGCGAGGGTTGACTTTTATCCCCAGAGACACTAGTTTTTTTGCGATTTTCATCATGTCGTATCTCCGCATCCGTAGCTCCGATTTGCGCGTGTAGCATATCAAAATGTTCGCCTCAATGAGTACATCATTTCATCTCAGTGCATCATTTTCATTTGAGATCATCTTGATGCCCAAAATGCTATTGGAAGAGGGCTATATGATAAAATTGCCCGATCTGTTTCATCAAATAGATATTTGTCATTTTTGCCATGATTAATGTGTGCATGATATGCTCCTGAGCTCTAAATGTGTTTTATTATATGTCATTCCATCTTTATAGAGGTGCTTACCATGTATTTTTGTGATATGTGTGATGACTAGCACAAGCTTGCAAAGTCTTTGCCCTGTTTTTGTCGTTATGCCATATGTTCATGTTGTTTCCTAATGATCCGTGCCTCTTTTGGGGATGATCAGTAAGGATGATTTGTTAACCTTGTGGTGCTCTATCCATCCATGTCTTTGTTTGCATTTATGGAGAACCCTAGCTTGAGTCAATTGAGCTCTACTTTTGCTATTTTGTGAATCCTGGCAAATTGTTGACTTGTTAGCGATTTTGCCGAGGATGATGCTATTGATCCGTGCATGCTATGTTGTTGTTCTTGCCATGTCTAGCTTCTATGCCATGTATTCTTGATGGGTGTATGCTTAGTTTGTCATGCCATGCTCTGTAGTGAGTGCATCGAGCTCGTGAACATGCCTACTCGCTAACTGATTTGCATGCTCCAGTTTTTCACCAAGTCTGTAATCTGATTATGTTTTTGCCATGTTCACATGCTTGCAATTGTATTTTCTGATCCCTTTTGGCTCAAGGTCACTAAGGGACTTTTGTTAAGTTCTTTGAGTAGCTTCATGCCATGCCTTGCTTTTCCATGTTAAGTTCCTGTAGCATGTAGTTTTCATGCTCTATAGTGTGCTACCTGATGTTTAATTCCAGACTTGTGTTAATTTCACTAAGTCTGAAACCTGTTATCATTTGCACTTTTGCCATGCTTGTTTGAACCTGTTAATGGATGAATTGGCCGTAGCTCAGTGTTCATCTTTTGTCAAGAATCATGAGTGGATCCCTTCCATGTATTTTTTTTGTCATGTTTGAGTGCTGTAGCATAATTATCTTGATGCTTTTAGATGGCTACTTGCTGATTATCGTAGACCGGTGCCATATTTGTTTTGCTTGCCATTTCCAAACCGTGCATCTGATTCCGGTGATCTTTATATCGATTTCAACCGAAATCACCTCACCTTTCCAGTGGCACTCTTGGATTTCCATGTTGAGGCCAGTTTAAATCATTCCTTGTCAAATCTTGCATATGCATCACATATCGCATCCCGCATAGCATACCATGTTTGCATCATGTTGTTTGAGCATTGCACGTGGTTGATTGTGTTCCTTTTGCTTGTTTGTCTTGTTTGGGTAGAGCCGGGAGACGAGTTCGCTAACAAGGAGCCCGTTGAGTTCGCTTACGAGGATCAAGTCAACTCTGACAACTTTGCAGGCAAGATGATCATACCCTCGAAATCACTTCTATCTTTGCTTGCTAGATGCTCGCTCTTTTGCTATGCCTATGCTACGATGCCTACCACTTTCTTATCATGCCTCCCAAATTGTCATGACAAACCTCTAACCCACCATGTCCTAGCAAACCGTTGATTGGCTATGTTATCACTTTGCTCAACCCCTCTTATAGTGTTGCTAGTTGCAGGTGAAGATTGGAGATCGTTCCTTGTTGGAACATTGTTTATTGTTGGGATATCACCATATTATCTTGTTATAATAATGCATCTATATACTTGGTAAAGGGTGGAAGGCTTGGCCTTTTGCCTAGTGTTTTGTTCCACTCTTGCCGCCCTAGTTTTCGTCATATCGGTGTTATGTTCCCGGATTTTGCGTTCCTTACGCGGTTGGGTTATAATGGGAACCCCTTGACAGTTCGCCTTGAATAAAACTCCTCCAGCAATGCCCAACCTTGGTTTTACCATTTTCCACCTAGCCTCTTTTTCCCTTGGGTTTCCGGAGCCCAAGGGTCATCTTTAGTTAAACCCCCCTGGGCCAGTGCTCCTCTGAGTGTTGGTCCGAACTGGGTAGCCTGCGGGGCCACCTCGGGGAAACTCGAGGGTTAGTTTTACTTGTAGCTTGACCTATCTGAGTGTGCCCTGAGAACGAGATATGTGCATCTCCTATCGAGATTTGTCGGCACATTCGGGCGGTGTTGCTGGACTTGTTTTACCATTGTCGAGGATGTCTTGTAAAACCGGGATGCCGAGTCTGATCGGAATGTCTCGGGAGAAGGAATATCCTTCGTTGACCGTGAGAGCTTGTGATGGGCTAAGTTGGGACTCCCCTGCAGGGATTTGAACTTTCGAAAGCCGTGCCCGCGGTTATGGGCAGATGGGAATTTGTTAATGTCCGGTTGTAGATAACATGAAACTTAACTTAATTAAAATGAATCAACCGCGTGTGTTACCGTGATGGTCTCTTCTCGGCAAAGTCCGGGAAGTGAACACGGTGTTGGAGTAATGCTTGACGTAGGTTGTTCTATGATCACTTCTTGATCATAGTTGTTCGACCGTGCTTTTGCCTTCTCTTCTCGCTCTCTTTTGCGAACAGGTTAGCCACCATATATGCTAGTCGCTTGTTGCAGCTCCACATATTACCTTGCCTTACCTATAAGCTTAAATAGTCTTGATCGCGAGGGTGTGAGATTGCTGAGTCCCCGTGACTCACAGATTACTTCCAAACCAGATGCAGGGACCGATGATACCGTTCCAGATGATGCGCTTGAGCTCAAGTGGGAGTTCGATGAAGACTCTCGCCGTTACTATGTGTCTTTCCCAGATGATCAGTAGTGGTGCCCAGCTGGGGCGGTCGGGGACCGTGTCGCATGTGGGGGTTGATCTTTTATTTTGGTACTGTAGTCGGACCATGAGTGTATTGGATGATTGTAATGTTATTCATGTATTTGTGTGATGTGGCGAGTGTAAGCCAACTATGTACCTTTACCCCTTTTATCTATTTACATGGGTTGTTGTGAAGATTACCTTACGTGCGACATTGCTTTCAATGCGGTTATGCCTCCAAGTCGTGCTTCGACACGTAGGAGATATAGCCGCATCGAGGGCGTTACAGTCAGTGTGCCACCGTATCTCGTATACTTACTACTCCCTCCGTCTAGGTGTAATAAGTCACGTTAGAAGTGTTGGAAATATGCCCTAGAGGCAATAATAAAAGTATTATTATTATATTTCCTTGTTCATGATAATTGTCTTTTATTCATGCTATAATTGTATTATCCGGAAATTGTAATACACGTGTGAATACATAGACCACAATATGTCCCTAGTGAGCCTCTAGTTGACTAGCTCGTTGTGATCAACAGATAGTCATGGTTTCCTGGCTATGGACATTGGATGTCGTTGATAACGGGATCACATCATTAGGAGAATGATGTGATGGACAAGACCCAATCCTAAGCATAGCACAAAGATCGTGTAGTTCGTTTGCTAGAGCTTTGCCAATGTCAAGTATCTCTTCCTTTGACCATGAGATCGTGTAACTCCTGGATACCGTAGGAGTGCTTTGGGTGTATCAAACGTCACAACGTAACTGGGTGACTATAAAGGTGCACTACAGGTATCTCTGAAAGTATCTATTGTTTTATACGGATCGAGACTGGGATTTGTCACTCCGTGTAAACGGAGAGGTATCTCTGGGCCCACTCGGTAGGACATCATCATATGCGCAATGTGACCAAGGAGTTGATCACGGGATGATGTGTTACGGAACGAGTAAAGTGACTTGCCGGTAACGATATTGAACAAGGTATCGGTATACCGACGATCGAATCTCGGGCAAGTAAAATACCGCTAGACAAAGGGAATTGTATACGGGATCGATTGAGTCCTGGACATCGTGGTTCATCCGATGAGATCATCGTGGAACATGTGGGAGCCAACATGGGTATCCAGATCCCGCTGTTGGTTATTGACTAGAGAACGTCTCGGTCATGTCTGCATGTCTCCCGAACCCGTAGGGTCTACACACTTAAGGTTCGATGACGCTAGGGTTATAAAGGAAGCTTGTATGTGGTTACCGAATGTTGTTCGGAGTACCGGATGAGATCCCGGACGTCACGAGGAGTTCCGGAATGGTCCGGAGGTAAAGATTTATATATAGGAAGTCCTGTTTCGGCCATCGGGACAAGTTTCGGGGTCATCGGTATTGTACCGGGACCACCGGAAGGGTCCCGGGGGCCCACCGGGTGGGGCCACCTGCCCCGGGGGGCCACATGGGCTGTAGGGGGTGCGCCTTGGCCTACATGGGCCAAGGGCACCAGCCCCAAGAGGCCCATGCGCCTAGGGAACCCTAGAGGGAAGAGTCCTCAAGGGGGAAGGCACCTCCGAGGTGCCTTGGGGAGGATGGACTCCTCCCCCCCTCTTGGCCGCCGCACCAGATGCCATCTGGAGGCTGGCCGCCGCCCCTTGGGGTGGGAAACCCTAAAGGGGGCGCAGCCCTCCCCTTCCCCTATATATATTGAGGCATGGGGCTGCCCATAACACATGATTTGATCTCTCGTTGGTGCAGCCCTGCCCCTCTCCCTCCTCCTCTTCTCCCATGGTGCTTGGCGAAGCCCTGCGGGATTGCCACGCTCCTCCACCACCACCACGCCATTGTGCTGCTGTTGGATGGAGTCTTCCTCAACCTCTCCCTCTCTCCTTGCTGGATCAAGGCGTGGGAGACGTCACCGGGCTGTACGTGTGTTGAACGCGGAGGTGTCGTCCGTTCGGCACTTGATCATCAGTGATTTGAATCACGACGAGTACGACTCCATCAACCCCATTCACTTGAACGCTTCCGCTTAGCGATCTACAAGGGTATGTAGATGCACTCTCTTTCTACTCGTTGCTGGTCTCTCCATAGATAGATCTTGGTGACGCGTAGGAAAATTTTGAATTTCTGCTACGTTCCCCAACAGTGGCATCATGAGCTAGGTCTATTGCGTAGATTCTTTGCACGAGTAGAACACAAAGTAGTTGTGGGCGTTGATGTTGTTCAATATGCTTACCGTTACTAGTCCAATCTTGTTTCGACGGTATTGTGGGATGAAGCGGCCCGGACCGACCTTACACGTACTCTTACGTGAGACAGGTTCCACCGATTGACATGCACTTGGTGCATAAGGTGGCTAGCGGGTGCCAGTCTCTCCCACTTTAGTCGGAACGGATTCGATGAAAAGGGTCCTTATGAAGGGTAAATAGCAATTGGCATATCACGTTGTGGTTTTGCGTAGGTAAGAAACGTTCTTGCTAGAACCCATAGCAGCCACGTAAAACATGCAACAACAATTAGAGGACGTCTAACTTGTTTTTGCAGGGTATGCTATGTGATGTGATATGGCCAAAAGGATGTGATGAATGATATATGTGATGTATGAGATTGATCATGTTCTTGTAATAGGATTCACGACTTGCATGTCGATGAGTATGACAACCGGCAGGAGCCATAGGAGTTGTCTTTATTTTTTGTATGACCTGCGTGTCATTAAAGAACGCCATGTAACTTACTTTACTTTATTGCTAAACGTTAGTCATAGAAGTAGAAGTAGTCGTTGGCGTGACAACTTCATGAAGACACGATGATGGAGATCATGATGATGGAGATCATGGTGTCATGCCGGTGACAAGATGATCATGGAGCCCCGAAGATGAAGATCAAAGGAGCTATATGATATTGGCCATATCATGTCACTACTCTATTTGATTGCATGTGATGTTTATCATGTTTATGCATCTTGTTTACTTAGGACGACGGTAGTAAATAAGATGATCCCTTACAAAATTTCAAGAAGTGTTCTCCCCTAACTGTGCACCGTTGCTACAGTTCGTCGCTTCTAAGCACCACGTGATGATCGGGTGTGATGGATTCTTACATTCACATACAACGGGTGTAAGACAGTTTTACACAGCGAAAACACTTAGGGTTAACTTGACGAGCCTAGCATGTGCAGACATGGCCTCGGAACACGGAGACCGAAAGGTCGAGCATGAGTCGTATAGTAGATACGATCAACATGAAGATGTTCACTGATGATGACTAGTCCGTCTCACGTGATGATCGGACACGGCCTAGTTGACTCGGATCATGTGATCACTTAGATGACCAGAGGGATGTCTATCTAAGTGGGAGTTCATAAGATGAACTTAATTATCCTGAACATAGTCAAAAGACCTTTTGCAAATTATGTCGTAGCTCGCGCTTTAGTTCTACTGTTTTAGATATGTTCCTAGAGAAAATATAGTTGAAAGTTGAAAGTAGCAATTATGCGGACAGTAGAAAGCTTATGTCCTTAATGCACTGCTTAGTGTGCTGAACCCCAACATCGTTTGTCGATGTTGCGAACATCGGACATACACGTTTTGATAACTACGTGATAGTTCAGTTAAATGGTTTAAGTAGAGGCACCAAAGACATTTTCGAAACGTCGCGGAACATATGAGATGTTTCGAGGGCTGAAATTAGGATTTCAGGCTCGTGCCCACGTCAAGAGGTTTGAGACCTCCGACGATTTTCTTAACCTGCAAACTAAGGGAGAAAAGCTCAATCGTTGAGCTTGTGCTCAGATTGTCTGAGTGCAACAATCACTTGAATCGAGTGGGAGTCAATCTTCCAGATGAGATAGTGATGTTTCTCCAAAGTCATTGCCACCAAGCTGCTAGAGCTTCGTGATGAACTATAACATATCAGGGATAGATATGATGATCCTTGAGGTATTTGCGATGTTTGACACCGCGAAAGTAGAAATCAAGAAGGAGCATCAATTGTTGATGGTTGGTGAAACCACTAGTTTCAAGAAGGGCAAGGGCAAGAAGGGATACTTCATGAAACGGCAAATCAGCTGCTGCACCAATGAAGAAACCCGAGGTTGAACCCAAACCCGAGACTAAGTGCTTCTGAAATAAGGGGAACAACCACTGGAGCAGAATTACCCTAGATACTTGGTAGATGAGAAGGCTGGCAAAGTCGATAGAAGTATATTGGATATACATTATGTTAATGTGTACTTTACTAGTACTCCTAGTAGCACCAGGGTATTAGATACCGGTTCGGTTGCTAAGTGTTAGTAACTCGAAATAAAAGGCTACGGAATAAACGGAGACTAGCTAAAGGAGAGCTGACGATATGTGTTGGAAGTGTTTCCAAGTTTGATGTGATCAAACATCGCACGCTCCCTCTACCATCAAGATTAGTATTAAACCTGAATAAAGTGCTCTTGCACCTAAAGGAATGGTTTATTGAATCTCGATCGTAGTGATACACATTTTCATGCCAAAAGATATAAGATAGTAATGATAGTACCACTTACTTGTGGCGCTGCCATGTAAGTCATAATGGTATAAAACGCATGAAGAAGCTCCATGTTGATGGATCTTTGGACTCACTCATTTTTGAAAAGTTTGAGACATGCGAACCATGTCTATTGGTATATATGCATGAAGAAACTCCATGCAAATGGATCGTTTGGACTCACTTGATTTTGAATCACTTGAGATATGCAAATCATACCACATGGACAAGGTGACTGAAAAGCCTCACTTTCAGTAAAATGGAACAAGATAGCAACTTGTTGGAAGCAACACATTTTGATGTGTGCAGTCCAATGAGTGCTGAGGCATGCAGTGAATATCGTTATGTTCTTACTTCACAGATGATTCGAGTAGATGTTGAGAATATTTACTTGATGAAACACAAGTCTGAATTATTGAATGGTTCAAGTAATTTCAGAGTGAAGTAGGAGATCATTGTGACAAGAGGATAAAATGTCTATGATACGATCATAGAGATGAATATCTGAGTTACGAGTTTTGGCACACAATTAAGACATTGTGGAAATTGTTTCATAATTAATACCGCCTGGAACACCATAGTGTGATGGTGTGTCCGAACATCATAGTTGCACCCTATTGGATATGGTGCGTACCATGATGTCTCTTATCGAATTACCACTATCGTTCATGGGTTAGGCATTAGAGACAACCACATTCACTTTAAATAGGGCACCACGTAATTCCGATGAGATGACACCGTATGAATTATGGTTTAGAGAAACCTAAGTTGTCGTTTCTTAAAAGTTTGGGGCTGCGACGCTTATATGAAAAAGTTTCAGGTTGATAAGCTCGAACCCAAAGCGGATAAAATGCATCTTCATAGGAAACCCAAAATAGTTGGGTATACCTCCTAATTCAGATCCGAAAGCAATATGGATTGTTTCTAGAATCGGGTCCTTTCTCGAGGAAAAGGTTTCTCTCGAAAGAATTGAGTGGGAGGATGGTGGAGACTTGATGAGGTTATTGAACCGTCACTTCAACTAGTGTGTAGCAGGGCATAGGAAGTTGTTCCTGTGGCACCTACACCAATTGAAGTGGAAAACTTATGATAGTGATCATGAAGTTTCGGATCAAGTCACTACCGAACCTCGTAGGACGACAAGGACGCGTACTGCTTCAGAGTGGTACGGTGATCCTGTCTTAAAGGTCATGTTGCTAGACAACAATGAACCTACGAGCTATGGAGAAGCGATGGTGGGCTCGGATTCCGATAAATGGCTTGAGGCCATAAAATCCGAGAACGGATCCATGGACTTTGGTGGACTTGCCCGATGATCGGCAAGCCATTAAGATAAATGGATCTTTAAGAAGAAGACGGACGTGGATGGTAATGTCACCGTCTATGAGGCTCGACTTGTGGCGAAGAGTTTTTCACAAGTTCAAGGACTTGACTACGATGAGATTTTCTCATCCGTAGCGATGCTTAAGTCCGTCGGAATCATGTTAGCATTAGCTGCATTTATGAAATCTGGCTGACGGATGTCAAAACGAGTTTCCTTACCAGTTTTTCGTAAGGAAAGGTTGTATGTAATACAATCAGAAAGTTTTTGTCGATCCTAAGGATGCTAAAAGGTATGCTAGCTCCAGCGATCCTTCTAAGGACTGGAGTGAGCATCTCGGAGTTGGAATGTATGCTTTGATGATGATCAAAGATTTTGGGTTTGTACAAAGTTTATGAGAAACTTG
The DNA here is from genome assembly GCF_002162155.2 of Triticum dicoccoides. Lineage (NCBI taxonomy): Eukaryota > Viridiplantae > Streptophyta > Magnoliopsida > Poales > Poaceae > Triticum > Triticum dicoccoides. The sequence goes on along the minus strand of NC_041386.1, from coordinate 479,138,248 downwards.
TATTTCCAAAGAAGTGAGTGGGAGCACTATAGAATTTCTGATGAGTATATGTTATTGACATATTGTTGATCAGAAATGACGTAGAATTTCTGGAAAGCATATAGGGTTATTTTGAAAGTGTTTTTCAATGGAAAGCCTGGATTAAGCTACTTGAACATTGAGCATCAAGATCTATAAGGATAGATCAAAACGCTTAATGGTACTTTCAAATGAGCACATACCTTGACATGATCTTGAAGGTATTCAAGATGGATCAGTCAAAGAAGAAGTTCTTGCCTGAATTGTAAGGTACGAAGTTAAGACTTAAAGCTCGACCACGGCAGAATAGAGAGAAAGGACGAAGGTCGTCCCCTATGCTTAAGACGTAGGCTCTTCAGTATGCTATGCTGTGTACCGCACCTAAAGTGTGCCTTGCCATGAGTCAGTCAAGGGGTACAAGAGTGATCCAAGAATGGCTCACAGGACAGCGGTCAAAGTTATCCTTAGTAACTAGTGGACTAAGGAATTTTTCTCGATTATGGAGGTGGTAAAAGAGTTCGTCGTAAAGGGTTATGTCGATGCAAGCTTGACACCTATCCGGATAGCTCTGAGTAGAGAGACCGGATACATATAATGGAGCAATAATTTAGAATAGCTCCAAGTAGAACAGTTATTTGGAATAGCTCCAAATAGAGCGTGGTAGCTGCATCTAGGAGATGACATAGAGATTTGTAAAGCACACACGGATCTGAAAGGTTCAGACCCGTTGACTAAAACCTCTCTCACAAGCAGAACATGACCAAACCCCAGATCTCATTGAGTCTTGATCACATGATGATGTGAACTAGTTTAGTGACACTAGTAAACTCTTTGGATGTTGGTCACATGGTGATGTGACCTGTCAGTGTTAATCACATGGTGATGTGAACTAGATTATTGACTCTAGTGCAAGTGGGAGACTGTTGGAAATATGCCCTAGAGGCAATAATAAAAGTGTTATTATTATATTTCTTTGTTCATGATAATAGTCTTTTATTCATGCTATAACTGTATTATCCGGAAATTGTAATACACGTGTGAATACATAGACCACAATATGTCCCTAGTGAGCCTCTAGTTGACTAGCTCGTTGTGATCAACAGATAGTCATGGTTTCCTGGCTATGGACATTGGATGTCGTTGATAACGGGATCACATCATTAGGAGAATGATGTGATGGACAAGACCCAATCCTAAGCATAGCACAAAGATCGTGTAGTTCGTTTGCTAGAGCTTTGCCAATGTCAAGTATCTCTTCCTTTGACCATGAGATCGTGTAACTCCTGGATACCGTAGGAGTGCTTTGGGTGTATCAAACGTCACAACGTAACTGGGTGACTATAAAGGTGCACTACAGGTATCTCTGAAAGTATCTATTGTTTTATACGGATCGAGACTGGGATTTGTCACTCCGTGTAAACGGAGAGGTATCTCTGGGCCCACTCGGTAGGACATCATCATATGCGCAATGTGACCAAGGAGTTGATCACGGGATGATGTGTTACGGAACGAGTAAAGTGACTTGCCGGTAACGAGATTGAACAAGGTATCGGTATACCGACGATCGAATCTTGGGCAAGTAAAATACCGCTAGAGAAAGGGAATTGTATACGGGATCGATTGAGTCCTGGACATCGTGGTTCATCTGATGAGATCATCGTGGAACATGTGGGAGCCAACATGGGTATCCAGATCCCGCTGTTGGTTATTGACTGGAGAACGTCTCGGTCATGTCTGCATGTCTCCCGAACCCGTAGGGTCTACACACTTAAGGTTCGATGACGCTAGGGTTATAAAGGAAGCTTGTATGTGGTTACCGAATGTTGTTCGGAGTACCGGATGAGATCCCGGACGTCACGAGGAGTTCCGGAATGGTCCGGAGGTAAAGATTTATATATAGGAAGTCCTGTTTCGGCCATCGGGACAAGTTTCGGGGTCATCGGTATTGTACCGGGACCACCAGAAGGGTCCCGGGGGCCCACCGGGTGGGGCCACCTGCCCCGGGGGGCCACATGGGCTGTAGGGGGTGCGCCTTGGCCTACATGGGCCAAGGGCACCAGCCCCAAGAGGCCCATGCGCCTAGGGAACCCTAGAGGGAAGAGTCCTCAAGGGGGAAGGCACCTCCGAGGTGCCTTGGGGAGGATGGACTCCTCCCCCCTCTTGGCCGCCGCACCAGATGCCATCTGGAGGCTGGCCGCCGCCCCTTGGGGTGGGAAACCCTAAAGGGGGCGCAGCCCTCCCCTTCCCCTATATATATTGAGGCATGGGGCTGCCCATAACACATGATTTGATCTCTCGTTGGTGCAGCCCTGCCCCTCTCCCTCCTCCTCTTCTCCCATGGTGCTTGGCGAAGCCCTGCGGGATTGCCATGCTCCTCCACCACCACCACGCTGTTGTGCTGCTGTTGGATGGAGTCTTCCTCAACCTCTCCCTCTCTCCTTGCTGGATCAAGGCGTGGGAGACGTCACCGGGCTGTACGTGTGTTGAACGCGGAGGTGCCGTCCGTTCGGCACTTGATCATCGGTGATTTGAATCACGACGAGTACGACTCCATCAACCCCGTTCACTTGAACGCTTCCGCTTAGCGATCTACAAGGGTATGTAGATGCACTCTCTTTCTACTCGTTGCTGGTCTCTCCATAGATAGATCTTGGTGACGCGTAGGAAAATTTTGAATTTCTGCTACGTTCCCCAACAAGAAGGTGCAACGGGACCAAGGTGCGTGGGTGTGTGTGTGTGTGTGTGTTTAACACCATGTGTGTGTGTTAGAGAGAGCGACAGATCGACCTATTCCTATAGAGAGATGTTGTGTAGTGTACGATTTTAGCCGCGAGAGTCGGTGCATCCTCTCGTTTCTGGGCGTGTCCGGTAGGGACATGCGGACAGCTGCCACACCCGCTCCTGACCAGCCTGGCCCACCCAAAGCCCCTCCATCGCCCGCACGCGCTTCCCGCCTGAAACGGTCAGCGCCGCTCCAAAGAATCGGTGCCGCATTCATGCCCGGGCAGAGCGGGCGCGACCTCTCACTAGCACAAGAGTGATGGTTGCTTCGTCCGTCCAACTTACTGCTGGGTCTATGTGATTTGATGGCTCATTGGTCTTTATTACTAAGGTGGTAGGACTGCTGGATGTCCCACGCTTTCGGCAAAAGGAGGTATACTACTACTAGATTACAATTTTCTCCATTCTTACAGCGGAGGCGTGCAAGAGCAGTGAAAACACGCAGGCTCAGTGATTACATGGCCCACCTCACACTATCACCGTGAGACACCTAACTCTTTACATAGTACTCCCTCCGTTCCTAAATATTACTAGATGAGTCCCCGCGCATTGGCGCGGAACAGCGGTATATCTCTCTGCGCAAAATTATCGATTTCATAGAACAATAAAAAACTCTATAACCGCATGACAAATGTGGTAGCCAAACTAAATAAATTCCCATCATCATTTAGATCATCCCATGTAAGGAAAAAAGATCAGCCAACTCCTACTGCATAATGGGATTATATTTTTCTTTTTGACATGTTAATGGGACTTAAATGCTCACTTACATGCATGCTACCGGTGCATGCTTGCATGCAGACATGTTGATGTGATTCAAAACCCACTCACATGCATGTTGCACGGTATTTCTGCATGCTTGCATGTGGCTTAGTGTAGAGACTCTCAACGTCAAGATCAGACGGCTATTATGGACCGATTTACTTCATCTAACGGCTACATCAATTTTGATGATGTGGCTCAAGGAGAGGATAGAGAATTCCTAGTAGTGGGGGCTAGCTATTACTAGTAGATATAAGTCTTTGTAGAGATTCCACTACATACGGAACAAAATGAATGAATCTACACTTAAAATGCATCTATATACATCTGCATGTGGTTCATGGTGAAATCTCTACAAATACTTATATTTAGGAACGGAGGAAGTACTAGTATAGTACGTGTTGTAATTTATCAGCGAGATAAATTTGTACAATGCTATGAAGCTTCCAGCTTCTGTTACATGTATCTTGCGTCCAAGGTTGCCCGTTGCAACATTTCATCAAATACAAAGAAGACTAACATGCATGCTATTGCATCTCAATGATTGACAGATCATAGCAAATATGTACTCCCTCCGTTCCAAAATAAGTTTCTCAACTTTGTGCAAACTTTAGTACAAAGTTGTACTACTACTAAAGTTGACACTTATTTTGGAACAGAGGCAGCTAAAGAAAAAAACGATCCATGCCGTCCCTAGCCCTTGAACCGTGAACCCTGACCAGGCTTCAATTTGCTGGCAACGTTCGATCTTCCTAATAAATGAAGTTTGCAACCTTTTGACCATCGGATCATTTTGTGCAGTTTCACCAAAATCGAGATGAGTATCCCTGTGGCAAAGAAATTGAACAAGCGTGATTAGAATAAGATTACTGGGACTAGTTGATGAGACATAAACTCATCACAAATACAGTACGTAGAAGCCAGTAGAGGTATGTGCGGGGTAAAGAAGTAGAGAAATATCCATAGGGAGTGGTGCGGGTAGCTGGAGAAGTGGTGCAAGCCGGCTGTAAAGGGAGTTGTACCTGAGGGACGTAGCTCAACCTTGAGGAGGGCGGCGGGAGGCGGCAACTGCCCAAGTCGCGGCAGTGAGCAAGGGACGAAGGCAACCTCACCGGCTTTGTGAGAGAGAACGGCGGGGACCCCTGATCGGGACGTGCCGACAGTGGTTTTCGCCGTCGGCGACGGCCACCGCATCTACACTAAACATCCACCCCTTCCCCTAGTGGACGTGATCCGCCGGGATGTTAGAGATGTGGCCATAGTCATTTTGTGCGAGAGAGTGTGAAGAGAGCAACCCCAGCAAGCAACCGTGTAGGCTGGCCCGTCCTGACTATGTATATAGTGGAGCGGTTTCCTTTTCTCTCCATATGAACCTATCATATTGCTTACGTGCCACTGAAGAAAAAAAAACTTTATTCATAAATGACGCGGCACCTACTACTCGTTCTCCTATAACCTTGCGCTTGGCATCTCCAAAATATTAACCTTGCGATTGGCTCTTCGCCTCTTCGGGAAGTCGAGCAATAATGGTAGTGCAGTTTATATCGTTCTGGCTATATGAGACCGAATGAATTGCTGCACGTCCACCACGTGGGCGAGGGTCGAGGGGCGAGGGAGAGTGCAACATACGGAGCAAAATGAGTGAATCTACACTCTAAAATACGGCTATATACATCAGTGTTTGGAGTATGTACTAGTAGCTCATATTGAAATCTATTAAAGGACATATATATTCCAAATAATATGATATAATCTCTATAACCAAGGTAGTAGGGACGAGGAGTAAACGGAGGGAGTAGTAAATTTTTCTCCTCATCCTGCGAGCCACCGCGCGCATGGGCGATTGAGCGGGCGTAAGGCGTGGTAAGCAAGCTTCACCTCATCCTGCGAGCCATCGCGCCCGTGGGCGGGGGAGACGGCGTACTAAGCAAGCTTCTCCTCGTTCTGCGAGTTGACGGGACACATCAAAAGTAATCCAGTGTATAGAGCCTTGCCTCTAAGGTAGGCCCACATGGTTTGCCTCTTTTTTAACATAACACGTCAAGTCGCAATTTGTTTGTTCACCCGTGGTAGACGATCCTCCCTCCACCAAGTGGACAACCAGTACATGTGCCAAATTACCACGTGGGCTGCCTTTTTCGTACAGAAATGAGCTCCACCGTGTACCCGCGCGGGTGTGGTTGGGAAAGAGACGGGAGTACGTGCGCCGTGCATGCACCTCTTCTCTTTGTGCACGCCCCCCACCTACGTGGGTGTGTGTGAGAGATACAAACCGCGTTCGTGAGTGTTTTTTGTTTTGGGGTGGGGGTGGGGTGGGGGTTGATTTCGTGAATTATTTGTGGGAATATGTGTCGATGACATCTCAAACAAAATTTTGCATGCAATGTGTGTGAAATGGAGGCCTATCCATATCATACATAGAGGGTCAGGCAATCCACGAGAAGAGAGGGAGGGGTCATAGCTATTGATAGAGTCGAAGAGAGGATCAAGTGGGTGGGTGCGAGATCAATGAAGAGAGCCATCGAAATTGTGTGTGTGTACAAGTCAAAGATATAGGGCGACTGGCCTACCGGAACGTTAGAGGGCACACGTCAAGTTTGTGTGTGGCAGGGAGACATGACTAGAGCGCTCGATGTATCAGTGTGTGTGGGGGTGGTGGGAGGGGTAGGCAGAGGCCTAACTATAGAGGTAGAACGACTCGTATATGTGTTGAGAAGGAGAGACCCAGGTATGTCTTGAGGGAGATCGGTCGACATCCATACATAACTGAAGGACGGGAAATATGATGGGAGAGAGAGAGGAGAGAGAGAGAGAGGGAGGGAGGGAGAGGGAGGGAGAGGGGTAGAGTGCTGGATGGGTGATGGAGTTGCTTCTCGAAGATGGTGGGAGAGGCCTACTAGACAAACTGAGGGTGGAACTGCAATGTTATCAATAAGAGTGGGGACGTGTTTCTGTGTGTGCCTGTGCGTGATAGATCTGTCGGGACGCATCCATGGATGATGAAGGGGAACCATGTGTTTGGTTAGCAAACCTAACTAGATCGGTAGATCAATTGTTGTTTGTCGGAGGAAGGGAGAGACACAACTAATGAGGTAGATTGATTAACGTGTGGGTAAAAACGAGTTATAAGAACCTAGCTAGCTATATGTATAGCAAGAGATTGATCGGTGTACATCCATTTGTTAGAGGCAAATAAGGCCCAGCGAGACGGATAGACGGAGAGAATGGAGCTAGGAGGTGGTGCGAGAGGCCCAACTACTAGCTAGATAGGGGGAGGAGTGTGTGGTTGTGAGAGCGATGAAAAGAGGGGCGAGAGTTTACACGTGTGTCTGACCGTATCAGAGACACGAGGCAAGGACACATAAAGGAGGAGATTGAAGGTGTGTTTGTATGTTGTAGGCAGACATCGCTGGAGAGGTTTATCGATCGGTGTGTGTCGGAAAGGAGTTGTGGAGACTCTGGGAGAACGACCTAAAGAAAAAAATGAATGTGCCCGGTGGATAGAATGCCGAGGGAGGGGGAGGGCGAGGAGGGCGTGTGCATGCACGAGAGAAAGTTAGTGGTAGCTACAAAGGTTAGAGGATTGTGTGGGTGTAAGAGACTAACAAAGATCATAATTTGATATGAAAGCGGATTCAAATATTTGAATAGGAGATCATAGTGTTTTAAACATTGCATGCATGAATATAGCGGTGATACACGTGTTGTGCACATGTTATACCATAATGTGATAATGCATGGCGTTTGCAAGTCACAGTTAAATGTCGAACAATCTAAACCATACTATACATCAAACAATCTCACATTTTATTTGAATTTGTGATAATGTGTGGCGTTTGCAGCTTACAACTAAACATTGAACAATCTAAACAATACTATATATCGAACATTCTCACATTTTATTTGAATTTGTGGTAATGTGTGGTGTTTGCAACTCACATCTAAATACTTGTAGGCGTAGGGGCGGGGCACCATACATAATGTGATAAACACATTATACATATGAGACATGGCTTAGATTATGAAGATCTAGCTAGAGCTAGAAATGTAATGTGATTTGAAATCAAAATAAAGTGGATTCAAAAAATCTAGTTCGAGTTCATATAGTACACATAGTTCATATGTAACTCGAGACTAATCATGTGGTGTGCTGTGAAGATAATACACAAACGATGGTTTAACTTGACAATAATGATGATTGTAGATCTTATTAAAATAGAGAAACGAATTCAAATGCTTTGACTTCACAACAATCATTACTGTAGATCTTATTCAAATAGAGAAACGAATTTAAATTTTGTTCATATTGAAGTGGTAGTATATACGTTTGGAATGCACTAAAACGTTCATTTGAGTAGTAGGTTGCATGCATTATACACGTAACGAAATATTTTAATTGAACATAACATGAATTCAAAGTTTTGAATGACATTTGTAGGGCGCATTGATTTGGTACAGTACACATTAGGCTTGTCCGGAAATTTCAACCCGCGCCTTGTTAGCCTGAAATATTTAAGATATATCTTTGTCTCGTTGTGCTCCGACAACTCCCTCCATCTCAACCCGCGCCTTGCTATTCCGAAATTACAAAATGCGCCAAAAATCCCACCTCCTATGAAATCCCGACACGTGAAATGCCCGTGGTACCCCTGAATCGAAAGAACCGCCTCAAATCGGAGGGGGTACTTTTGTAACTTACCCCGCATTTCGGACAAGCGCGTCTCTAAGCCATGGTTCCCCACTACCATCCCATCCGCCCACCCATTCGTACATCAAGGCCGCGAAAACCCGCGACGAAACCCCACACCCTGCTCCGTCTGCCACCTAGTCGGAGGCTCTTCCCCGACGACGTCGTCCACAGCAACACCTCGACGTCCCTCATCCATCGTACCGGATGAGGATCCGTCGTCGATCTCATCGTCCCGCCGGTTCAGCCACCCCGTCCTCCACCTCCAAGGAGTTGCCCCGATGTTCCCCTCGTCTTTCGCGCCACCTCCATTCCCACACCACCGTCTTCACCTGCACCATCGGAAGAGCATCATCATCACTGTTCTCCTCGGATGAAGCTGCGGCCTAATCGGCGCCACCAAAGAGGTTGTACACTAATCGCCACATTTTCTTCTTGATTCGATCTCACGGTGCTGCCGGCGCTCAGTCCCGAGCCAACACGGCATGGCTCCATCCACGGCGGCGTCGCCGGCCACTTCCTCCATGGCGCCGCTCCCTCGGCATCGACGTCCACATCAGTAGGACCTACTGCTGCTTTAGCTCTCGCTCGCGCTACTACTCTGCTCTTGCTCTCGGTTCCCTGCCTGGTCTGCTCTTGCTATTGCTCTTGCTCGCACTGCTGCTTTCGCTCTTGCTCTTGCTTGCGATGCTGCTCCGATTTAGCTACACTTCACTCTGATGCCGCCGGGGTGAAGGAAGAACCAGCCGCAGTGGGGAGGGCGCTTGCCGGAGTGGTACCCCACTATCTATCTTAGGGTTCAGGATGGGGGCGGTGGTCGCCGACGGTGGCGGGGCGTTGGCGGGGCGGTGGCGTGGGGATCGCCGGAGAAAAAGCTCGGCACGGGGGGGCTAGAGGGATGGCCGGGGCGGCGGCGGACCAGCGGTGGGGAGTGTTTTCGGGGCGGGCAGGGCGGCGCACCGCCTGCCGCGGGCGGCGGGGGGCTGCTGTTTGGCCGTCTCAGGGGGTGGAGGTTGAAGATGAACCGCAGGCCCTTGATTTCGTATCCAACGGCTGCAAAATCGACTGACCAGAGATGAAAAAGTCAGTCGACCGACGTGTAGCCTCACCTTACTAGTGCGTTCAGTTTCGACAGCAAAATTCAGTTTCGACAGCGAAATTCAGTTTCGACAGTTAAGTTCAGTTTCGACAGTTAAATTCAGATTCGACAGTTAAGTTCAGAGATGAGCGGCTGATGTATTTTACATCTAGCACTTTGTGTTCATGTATTTTATGTCGTGTATTGGAGATGCTATTAGAATTCCACTGAGGTTAACGTTGTTCGTTGTCTCTCTTGTCCTGCTTCAGCCTCGGCATCGTACAACTCACCGGAGCTGCTCCAACGACGAAACCCTCCATCACAGCGGAGCAGTACCTCGGGCTCCATCTCCAGACGCCTAAGATCTTCTTCCCCTCCTCCGTCAGCCAAGTCAGCCGGAGCATCCTCACCGGCCAACCCAATCACGCTGAGATTGACATGGCTTCGCCAAAGAGGTTGTACACTTGTTGCATCTCTTTTTTACGGATTTGTTCCTTTAGTGTCTCCTTGAAAGAAAAAATGTAGGAATTTTAATTTTCACTTGTCCTCCTTTTCAAATTCCTATTCATGAAGCACAAGACTAAGAGATAGTAGCATAATAGCATTATAACCATACATTTTCTTGTGGTTTGACTTAATCTCACCATGCTTCTTCGCATCCTGTGATCATCCAATTGTTGTGAATCAAACACCCAGATTGGCAGAAATCCCGTGTTTTTAAATTCTCTGTTTTGCACGTGCATTCCTATCCTATTCCTGTCTATTTCCTATCGCTGCATTGTTGGAATCCTCCAATTCAAACGAGCCCTTACAGAATTACTTCTCTTACAGATAGTTGTCAAAGAAAACCTTGTGTGGTTTGTCCCGCTCCTGCTGCGCCGTCGTCCACCCCAGCTCAGCTGCTCCAACGACAAAAGGGTCCAGCACAGCAGGGATCCGGCCTCCAGACTGTCTTTCGCCGCCTCAGATCTTCTTCCCCGCCGCTGGCAGCCATGAAAACTGCACTACCATCATCAACCGAGCAGATGACCTCGAGGCCTACACGGGTCCGCAAGAGAGGTCGCACTCTTTCGTGTCTGCTTACGTTATGCACCGCTTAATATTACATGCTACTTTATCATCCTGTTCACCGATTAGACTCTGAGTCAGCTCCAAACTAATGGTCAAACTTGAGTTTTTAAATGGTTGTGGGGTACATATCGGGGCCGCTATCAATAGTATCTATCTACTATCTGGTTAATCTCCGGTGTCTACTATGAGTTTCATGTTGGGTGGGAAACAAACAGTAAAGAAGCCATTATCTGTATTTTTTAACTGAAGCCATTATCTGCCTACTATTATTGGTTTTGGGTCTATCCATAGGTTGCTACCATCACTCTGGATTTCTGCATGCACTCCTTACATAATCTCACTATGGTTTATTCCTATGCATGACAGTTATTGTAAACAATGGAACTGAACATGTAGAGCAAAAGAGACGAGCCTTGCGTGGCAATAAAATTTCATGCAGACGTCGCTCCATGGTAGGCGCAAAGGCAGCCCCCCTCCACGCATTTCGGATTGTAATCGAGAGGAAGATATCTTTTCTGAGGGGGATTTAGAAGGAGAAGACAACTCCTATTTACCCCCTGAGGTCTTCTCTCTAACTTGGCATGCTGATGTTGGTTATATCATGCATATGGTGTCTTGCATTGCTTACTTTATACATCAAATATGTCATCTGATTAGTTTAGACATCCTTTGTGTGAATGCCATCTGTTTAGTTTATTCATCGTTTATGTGAATTATGAAACGCCATCTTGTTTAGCTAGGCATCATATATGTGAATTTTGCAATGCCATCCTGCTTAGCCAGTCATCTTATATGTAAATTATATCAGGCCATCCTTTTTTCGTTACATATTACATTTGTCAATAATGTTATTACATTCAACTGCTCTTCGTCTGCATCAGCCATTTGACACGGTGATGGCAAATTCTGGAGTGAAAACAAGGTCTTCAGAGCAGACTATGATATCTGACGAAGCGCATATCTTGCTGGTTACGGATAGCTCCTCAGAGGAGGATTCAGAGACAGATGGCCAGTCCTATTCCCCCCACCCCCCACCCCCCAGGTGTATGCTCTAACTTGGCAGGGTTATGTTGCTCATATCGTGCGTATGGTGTCTCGCATTGCTATGTCATTTGATTAGTTTAGACATGCTTTGTGTGAATGCCACATGTTCAGTGTCTAATTACCATATATGTGAATTATGCATTGCCATCTTGTTGCAAGACATTATATATGTGAATTATACAATGCTATCTTGTTGCAAAGGCATTATATATGTGAATTATGCACTGCCATGTTGTTTAGCCAATCATCATATATGTGAATTATATCATGCTATCATTTTTTGTATTACGTGTTCCATTTGTCGACCACGTTTGTATATTCAACTACTCTTCCTGTGCATCAGCCATTTGAAGCGGTGATGGAAGTATCTGGAGTGAAAACAAGGTATTCAGAGCAGACAATGCTACCTGCTGAAGTAGACATCTTGTTGGTTACAGAGAGCTCCTCAGAGGAGGATTCAGAGACTGATGACCAGTCCTATTTTCCCCCTGAGGTCTATGCTCAAACTTGGCAGGGTTATATTACCCATGTCATGCATGTTGTCTTGCATTGCTTAGTTTTTACATCATATATGGATTGCCATCTGCTTACTTGCTTACTATACAAATCATATATTTGAATTATATCATGCCATCATGTTTACATAGTACATACACATCATCTATCTGAATTATGGCATGGCAACCCATTTAATAAAGACATCATATAGTTATATCATCTCATCCTGTTTAGTGTTTACGGTCATCATATTTTGAATTATGGCATTCTATCCGTGAATGTATGTGAATTATGGCATGCCAACCTATTTAATAAACACATTATATAGTTATGTCATGTCATCCTATTTACATAGTCTCATATTTTGAACTATGTCTTTCCATGTTTTTTAGTTAGCCATCATAATGTGAAATTGTGTCATGCTATCCTGTTTAGTTAGCCATCATATATGTGAAATTGTGTCATGCTATCCTGTTTGGTTAGACAACATAAATATGAATTATTGCATGCCCTCTTTTATTCCCCACTATCCATTGCACCTGTCTATCATACAATGTCTATACTTTCAATTACTTTTCTTGTTTATCAGCCATTTGAATTGGAGAGCGTGATGGCAGTATCTAAGGGAGTAACAACACGGTCTTCAGAAAAGATAGTGCTACCAGTTGATGCAGATAGAACCACGGTTGTACTTGCCCAAGGACCAGATCCACCACACATAACCCAGACTCTCGCAGATTGTACCCCTACCCAGTTGGACAGAGAACCAGCTACACCCCTTCTAACCCCAACCCCGGCAGATAGTAACCCAGTTCCAGTTGACACAGCACCATCTCCACCATAGAGCACCCAAACACGAGCAGTTAGTAAGGGAACTGCAGTGCCCAAAGCACGAGGACCACCACTCTGAATCCCAACTCAACGCTTAAAGGAGAAGAAGATTTGTTCTCAGGTCAGGTTCTGTAGCTATGGTTCATACTCCTTTCCTCTTGCATGACTGTATTTACTCATACCAACTATTTTCAAATTTGAAGGATGGAATTGAAACTCCAATGGCGCAACAGGTATGTTTTAAACCTATTTCTTTAACTGGTTTGCTATTGTAACCTGCTCTATGTTGATTTCAGTTTCAATTGAATAAACAGTTATGTTCTCATGTCATGCACATTACAAGTGTTGTTATTGCTCTATAGTTACCCACACTTATATTCTGTCTATTCTACTTTGTCTTGAACAAATATTATTTGAACTGTGTCTCTATCTTGATTTGGCAACAAAAACTAGAATGATATAGACCATAAATTGACCATGGTACATAGATATATGTTTGTTTCATGCTGTTATCCTATCCACTTTACTACTGAACTCATTTACCAAAATGAGTTTCATATACAACATGGTAAACATGTGATGTGTCTACTTGTTTCTCTTTTAGAATGCGGACAAAATATTGGAGAACAGTACTGCGTTATCCAATGGTAAAGGAAGTAATGCAGATAAGGTTCAAGATAGTGAGACATCCCTGTTGGTCTCCAAGAAAGCTGATAAAAACTATCTTGACGATAGTGAGGGAACCCAAAAGTCCTGTCTTGATGTAGTGTTCGAGTTACTGGACACTACTGCTGGCACAAGCTCTTCAAACTCGCTGCCTGAATCAGTTCGTCTTCTTGAGTCTCAACTTCAAGTTGAAAGACATCGATCAGATGTGCTGCGACAGGAAGCTGAAGGACTGAGGAAGTCCCTGCAAAATTCAGATGCATATTTTCTGGTGCAACAGCAAGCGCTGGAGGATTTAAGCGCCAAACAAGAGAAAGTTAATAAGCTTGCTAAGCATCTTGCCAGCATTATGGGTACCCAGGATATTGTTTCTTGAGATCTTCTGAAGTGGTTTCAATTCTGGATTTGTTTTGCTGCGGCGTTTATTTGTGCTGGTCGCCAACTTTGACAACCAGTGTATATGATATGCTGCTTTGTTCCCTATATTTGCACTGGTGGCAAACTTTGATGCCCAGTGGATGTAATATGTGTAATAGCTGTGATAGCCTAGCGTTAGTTGCTTGCTTGTTTATTTCCTTGTTGTCTTGTTTATTTCTTTGCTTGTAGTCATTGCAGTTCTTTTTCCGCGGTTAGCTAGTTGCTGCAATAACCTATTTTTTAAAACTAGGCCACAATAACCATGGGCTAATATTTACTGTAGTGACACTGGGCCTCCTACTGGCCGTAGAAACAGTGGGCCTTCTATGGGTCGTAGAAACAATGGGCCTTCTACGGGCCGTAGAAACAATGTGCCTTCTGTGGGCCGTATTATCAATGGGCCTTATACAGGTCGTATAATTGATTGGCCAAACATGGGCCAAACAGACCGCATTATGGCCGTAAACGGGCTAGAGTTGGAATCATCCGTTCATGGGCCGACCATAACAGGCCATCGTTAATAGGCCGTATTTGATGACGCTATGAAATCGGCCCAACGTATTAACGGACCACAAACGGGCCGACTATAACCACGGGCTGAATTTGGCCCACAAGCAGAAAATGACAGTAACGGGCCGTAAGTAAACGAATGCTGGAAATGAGCCCAAGAATAAATGGGCTCTCAGAAGGCCGAAAGATAACATGGGCTGGAAACGGCCCAACGCAATAACGGGTCGTTAATGGGTATAAAGTGATACACTGTTCATTACGGGCCAGTTTCACCACGGGCCGTTAATGGGTGTAAAGTGATACACGGTTCATTACGGGCCAGTTTCACCATGGGTCATTAGTAGGCCAAGAGTTACATAGGGCCTCATATGGGCCAAAAGACGTCATCGGCCATACATGGGCCAGAAGTGAAAATGGGCTGGAATCATATTGGATGTCCCAGATGACGCTACTGGGCCTAATTCGGATAGGGCGTAACGGGCCTTGGGTTAGCGGGCTGTAAATGGGCTATATTCGAACAGGCCATTAACAGGCTTTCCATGGGCCGGCCCGCCAGCTTTTGACCAAGTCAAACGGGCCAGCCTTTTCATAGGAATGGGCCTCTGTTGGGCCCGTGCCATGTGTAGACGTATCATAGGCGCCTTCCATCCAATGAGTGGTTGACATCTGTCCCAACGATGAGTCGACACGTGTTTCCTCCAGCCAATGATGATTTTACACGTGGAAAATCCCCATTGGTCGGGGTTGTTAACGGTTATCGGATCCAAAACCCGACCCGATATCTTAACGGCGTTCCGTTACGGTGGATGCCACATGTCGGTCACCCTTGACGAAAGCACTTCTGTGACGCACGGTTTATCGTCATGGAAGTGGACTCTTCCGTGATGATAATTTTGGTAATGTCATGGCACACTTCTACGACAGCACAAGTATGACTATCTTGATTCTGTCATAAATTTGTCATGGATGTACATGCATGACAGAAAACGCGACCTACTGTGACAAAAACGTATCATCACGGAAGTGTATTTTTTTGTAGTGATGGGAGGGGGCGAGCCAGGGCAGTCACCGGCAGGCGAGGCCACCTTGTCCTCCACGAGGTCGGACCAGCGGAAGCGGGACGGCTCGGGACTGGCCGGCAGTGGAGGCGCATCCTCCGAC
Source organism: Triticum dicoccoides (assembly GCF_002162155.2). NCBI lineage: Eukaryota > Viridiplantae > Streptophyta > Magnoliopsida > Poales > Poaceae > Triticum > Triticum dicoccoides. The sequence continues at coordinate 479,122,724 of NC_041386.1, read as the reverse complement.
GAGGGGGCGGGCGGCGAGGAGGCGGTGGCCGGCAGCGGAGAGGCGGACTGGCGGGATCGACCGCGAGGCGCGCCGGAGGCTGAGGGGCCGCATCGTCCGAATTGCCAGAGACCCCAGGCGCCATCCTCATCCAACCGAGGCCAGAACCACTCTCACCTGACTAAATATAGAGATCGGGGTGGTGATTTATCCTTAGAACGGTCACTTCATCAAGATCAAACACTAGCTGAAATTCCATACAAAGAATGAACACGCTCTGCATCATCCATAAGTAGAGGTGGGCATTTTTTAGGCATTTCTTCAGTAGAAACTAAAATATGGCAAGGGATTGGGGTTTTAAATTGTAATGCAACAGAATTGTGATCAACTATTCTACTTTTACCATTATGGTGACAGCAAACATCAATTTTTTCAGAGATCTAAACCTGCCTAAACACTGATGATCGGTCAAAACACGCTGATGAACAGAAAGTAATGCTGATGATCCTCATTTTGCCAATTCAGACAGGAGCAGAAAGGAAAGGGAAAACTGAACTCATAGCAAAAGGAACGAGCAAGCGCATGAACGATCGTACCTCATACTCATCCCTGTTCTTGTCCGCCTCCTTTGCCTGTCCTCCTCCATCTGGGCCTCCTCCTTCCTCCGCGCGGCCTCCTCCCACTGCTTTCTATAGATATAGATCAAGACGCTTAATTGGACTTCCACAAAGCACATACCTTGATAAAGTTTTGAAGAAGTTCAAAATGGATCAGTAAAAGAAAGGGTTCTTGCCTGTGTTACAAGGTGTGAAGTTGAGTCAGACTCAATGCCCAACCACTATAGAAGATAGAGAGAAAATGAAAGTCATTCTCAATGCCTCAGCCGTAGGATCTATCATGTATGCAATGCTGTGTACTAGACCTGGTGTGTGCCTTGCTATAAGTTTAGCAGGGAGGTACCAAAGTAATCCAGGAGTGGATCACTGGACATCGGTCAAGAACATCCTGAAATACCTGAAAAGGACTAAGGATATGTTTCTCTTTTATGAGGTGACCAAGAGCTTGTCGTAAATGGTTACGCTGATGCTAGCTTTGACCCTGATCCGGATGACTCTAAGTCACAAACCAGATACGTATTTTATATTGAATGGTGGAGCTGTCAGTTGGTGCAGTTCCAAGCAGAGCGTCGTGGCGGACCTACCTGTGAAGCGGAGTACATAGCTGCTTCGGAAGCAGCAAATGAAGGAGTCTGGATGAAGGAGTTCATATCCGATCTAGGTGTAATACCTAGTGCATCGGGTCCAATGAAATTTTTCTGTGACAATACTAGAGCAATTGCCTTAGCGAAGGAATCAAGATTTCACAAGAGAACCAAACACATCAAGAGACGCTTCAACTCCATCTGTGATCAAGTCAAGGAAGGAGACATAGAGATTTGCAAAATACATACGAATCTGAATGTTGCATACCCATTGACTAAGCCTCTTCCATGAGCAAAACATGACCAGCAGCAAGACTCCATGGGTGTTAGAATCATTACAATGTAATCTAGATTATTGACTCTAGTGCAAGTGGGAGACTGAAGGAAATATACCCTAGAGGCAATAATAAAGTTGTTATTTATATTTCCTTATATCATCGTAAATGTTTATTATTCATGCTAGAATTGTATTAACCGAAAACATGATACATGTGTGAATACATAGACAAAACATAGTGTCCCTAGTATGCCTCTACTTCACTAGCTCGTTAATCAAAGATGGTTAAGTTTCCTGCCCAGAGACATGTGTTGTCATTTTATGAACGGGATCACATCATTAGAAGAATGATCTGATGGACAACACCCATCCTTAGCTTAGCATAATGATCGTTAAGTTTAATTGTCATTGCTTTCTTCATGACTTATACATATTCCTCTGACTATGAGATTATGAAACTCTCGAATATCGGAGGAACACCTTGTATGCTATCAAACGTCACAACGTAACTGGGTGATTATAAAGATGCTCTACAGGTGTCTCCGAAGGTGTTTGCTGGGTCGGCATAGATCGAGATTAGGATTTGTCACTCCGAGTATTAGAGAGGTATCTCTGGGCCCTCTCGGTAATGCACATCACTATAAGCCTTGCAAGCAATGTTACTAATGAGGTAGTTGCGGGACGATGCATTACGAAACGAGTAAAGAGACTTGCTGGTAACGAGATTGAACTAGGTATGATGATACCGACGATCAAATCTCTGGCAAGTAACATACCGATGACAAAGGGAATGACATATGTTGTCATTGCGGTTTGACTGATAAAGATCTTCGTAGAATATGTAGGAACCAATATGAGCATCCAGGTTTCGCTGTTGGTTATTGATCGGAGATGTGTCTCGGTCATGTCTACATAGTTCTCGAACCCGTAGGGTTCACACACTTAACGTTCGATGGCGATTTGTATTATGAGTTATGTGTCTTGGTGACCGAAGATTGTTTGGAGTCCCGTATGAGATCACAGACATGACGAGGAGTCTCGAAATGGTTGAGAGGTAAAGATTGATATATTGGACGAAGGTATTCAGACACCGGAATGGTTTCGGGATGTTTCGGATATTTATCGAAGAACCGAGGGGTTACCGGAACCTCCCGGGGAAGTAATTGGCCTTCATGGGCCATAGGGGAGAGACAGGGGAGCCCGCAAGGGGTGCCCCCCTAAGGGAGTCTGAATTGGACAAGGGGGAGGGGGCGGCCCCCTTTCCTCTTTCCCTCTCCCTCTCCCTCTCCTTCCCTTTTCCCCTCCGATAGAAAGGAAAGGGGGCCGACTAGGATTGGGAGTCCTAGTCGGTTTGCCCCCCTATGGTGCGCCCCTTGTGGCCAGCCTCCTCCCCTCCTCCTTTATATAGGGGGGCGGGGGCACCCATAGCACAATAGTTATTCTCTTAGCCGTGTGTGGTGCCCCCCTCCATAGTTTACTCCTCCGGTCATAGCACCGTAGTGCTTAGGCGAAGCCCTGCGCGGATCACATCACCATCACCGTCACCACGCCGCCTGCTAACGAAACTCTCCCTCGACCCTCTACTGGATCAAGAGTTTGAGGGATGTCATCGAGTTGAATGTGTGCTGAACTCGGAGGTGTCGTACGTTCGGTACTAGATCGGTTGGATCGTGAAGACGTTCGACTACATCAACCGCATTAACCTAACGCTTCCGCTTTCGGTCTATGAGGGTATGTGGACACACTCTCCCATATCGTTACTATGCATCTCATAGGTAGATCTTGCGTGATCGTATGAATTTTTTTTGAAATAGCATGCTACGTTCCTGTAACGCCCTCGATGCGGCTATATCTCCCACATGTCGAAGCACGACTTAGAGGCATAACCGCATTGAAAGCAATGTCGCAAGTGAGGTAATCTTCACACAACCCATGTAATACATAAGGGAAAGAGATACATAGTTGGCTTACAATCGCCACTTCACACAATTACATGATTAAAGCATTACATCAACCAAATACACTCAAGGTCTGACTACGGAACCAAAATAAAAGAAGACTACCCCAAATGCTACACAGATCCCCGATCGTCCCGACTGGGCTCCACTACTGATCAACTGGAAACGGAACAACACAAAGGACAAGATCTTCATCGAGATCCTCCCGAGCCCGGTTGCGTCATCTGCACGGACTCATCGGCACCTGCAAGCTGGTTTTGGAAGTATCTGTGAGTCACGGGGACTCAGCAATCTCACACCCTCGCGATCAAGACTATTTAAGCTTATGGGTAAGGTAAAGGTATGAGGTGGAGCTGCAGCAAGCGACTAGCATATTTGGTGGCTAACAACGCAAATGAGAGCGAGAAGAGAAGGCAAAAGCACGGTCGAGAATCTATTATCACGAAGTGATCCTAGAACAACCTACGTCAAACATAACTCCAACACCATGTTCACTTCCCGGACTCCGCCGGAAAGAGACCATCACGGTTACACACGCGATAGATGTATTTTAATTAAGCTCAACTTTAGGTTTTCTACAACCGGACGTTAACAAATTCCCATCTGCCCATAACCACGGGCACGGCTTTTGAAAGTTCAAATCCCTGCAGGGGAGTCCCAACTTAGCCCATGACAAGCTCTCACAGTCAATGAAGGATATACCTTCTCCCGAGACATTCCAATCAGACTCGGTATCCCGGTTCTACAAGACATTTTGACAAGTTAAAACAAATCCAGCAACACCACCCAGATGTGCCGACAAATCCCGATAGGAGCTGCACATATCTTGTTCTTAGGACACACCGGATGAGCAAGACGTCGGGTAGGCCAGCCCAGAGTTGCCCCTGGTAGCCCCGGACATCGCTCGGTTGGACCAACACTCAGAGGAGCACTGGCCCGGGGGTTAAAATAAAGATGACCCTTGAGTCCGTGAAACCCAAGGGAAAAAAGGCTAGGTGGCAAATGGTAAAACCAATGTTGGGCATTGCTGGAGGAGTTTTATTCAAGGCGAACTGTCAGGGGGTTCCCATTATCACCCAACCGCGTAAGCAACGCAAAATCCGGGAACGTAACACCGATATGACGGAAACTAGGGCGGCAAGAGTGGAACAAAACACTAGGCGAGAGGCCGAGCCTTCCACCATTTACCAAGTATATAGATGCATTAATTAAATAAGAGATATTGTGATATCCCAACAAGTAAACATGTTCCAACAAGGAACAACATCTCCATGTTCCAACAAGGAACAAACTTCATCTTCACCTGCAACTAACAACGCTATAAGAGGGGTTGAGCAAAGCGGTAACATAGCCAATCAACGGTTTGCTAGGACTAGGTGGGTTAGAGGCTTGGTTCAACAATATGGGAGGCATGATAAGCAAGTGGTAGGTATCGCAGCATAGGCATAGCAAAAGAGCGAGCAACTAGCAAGCAAAGATAGAAGTGATTTCGAGGGTATGGTCATCTTGCCTGAGATCCCGCAAGGAAGAAGAACGAGTCCATGAAGAAGACAAATGGACGTAGTCGAACAGATCCGCACAACACGACGTTATCGGAACTAACCCGAAGAAGCAACACCGGAAAGAAGCAAACAACATAGTGAACAAACATCACATAAACATGGCACGATGCTCAAACAAGTATGATGCATGTCCGGTTTAATGAAGCATTACATGTCAAAGTGCACAAGCAATCCTACAAATTAAGTGGAGCTCAATATGCAACGAGTTGCATATTGACGGAACACCACATCAATTATTTAGTTCTCTCTCGTTTAGGTACCCAACAATATTAAATGTTGTTAAACATGGCAAGAGATGAGGCATAACAAAACTACACCATCTAAACAATTTAAATGGGGCCGGATATAACAAATAACGAATCCGGTAAATCCCCATATGCATTTAGCAATTTGGTGCAACAACAATTTTAAACATTTTCGATGTTATTATCATGATGCGAATGACATGAGCAAGTTTTATGCAGAATTTATGAAAATGTTGGCATGTTATAATATATTGGGCATTTTGTCATCGTGGTGGAAAGAAAGGGTGCCACGGGGATGAATCCGAAAATGATGCCATGACAACATATCGGTTCCGATAGCTCACAGGGATACTGGTGCAAAAGGAAGTGGGAGTGAGTGTGTCATGCAAAATGATGGGGTGATCCCGGTTGCCGGGTTCCCACGGGTGGACGGCATGGCAACGAGAAACTCACAAAGAACAACTCGGACACGGAGCAACACACGGTTCAACTCATACATCGCAAGCATTCGGTCCACGGGTGGTCGTCTCGGGGTTATACCTTCGAAGCATGCGTTTCGGGCGGAACGAGTTCGTAGTGGAAGTAGTCGTTCATGGGTCTTCGAGGGAAGTAGTGGATCGCGCGACGGTAGTCGAAGTAGTCGTCCTATCGTTCATCGGCGATCATCGGAGCGGTAGTGGAAGTTGAGGCTCACGACGTCTTGTCGAAAACCACGGCGGCGGTAGTCGTACACAATCGTAGATGTTCAAGGTCGTCGGGGTACTTGTCGGTCGGGCCTTGACGGTCTCGTTTTTGCGACGGTAGTCATGCTAGTCGGCGGTAGTGAAACTTGACAGTCGGAGGGCTCCGGGCATCGTGGTACTTGGCGCAACACCATGTAGTCGTACATTTGAAAAGGAACTTGTCCATCCGAAGGTGTACTTGGCGAACAACGGTCATTGTGGTACTTGTCGGTCCACGAAGTCGTTCTCGTAGGTCTTGGCGTTTCGTTCGGTACTCGTTCGAGCATCCGTTTGGTCTTGTCGGTGGTGTACTTGGCGAAATTCCACGGAGGCGGTCTTGCATCCCTGGATTCAGTGGCCTTGGCATTGACAACAAAAAGGCAGCAGGGAAGCAGCACGTAGACGACGCAGGTGACAGGTAGCTCGGCAAGAGGCGGCAGGGCGGAGCAGCATCGGACGGCGAGGGACAAGAAGCTCCTGCAGGGCCGGTCCGGCGGCAGGGGAGGACCCGGCGAAGCGAGGCCTGATCCGGTGGCGGCGGCGTTGGCCCGAACGGAGGAAGAGGGAGGCGAGGGCGCGATGAAGGAGGGCGGCGGCAATGGCAGGTCGGGTCGCCGGCGCGGGCGCCATGGCCGGAGATGGGGAGGCAGTGGCGAGGTCTTGCGGCGTCCATGGCGGGGCAAGGCAGGAACGCGATGGGAGGAGGCTGCTAGAGGCGGCGCTTGGCGGCGGTGGAGCCGAGGAGGAGGTCCGGTGACGGCCGGTGTTGTGGCTCCGGCGAGCTCCGGCCAAAATTGGGACGAGTGGTGCGGGGCCTTGCTGGAAGAAGGAGTGGAGGGGCTCGGCGTGAGCGAGAGAGAGGGAGGCGCAGGTGGTTCGGACACGGGAGCGAGAGGTGGGGAGATCGAGCGAATGGAGAGGGAGAGGGAGTCGGGTGCGAGCGATCCTCTCCTGGAGGCGCAAGCAGGAAATGAAGGGGGGAGAGAGGATCGTCCAGAGGGTGTGGGCTAGGGTTAGGTGTAGGTGGGATGGCTGGGCCTTGGAGGGGCAAATGGGCCTGCGCTGGAGGTTGGGCCGGCCTGTGCTATCTCTCTTCTCTCTCTCTCTCCCTCATATTTCCTTTAACAGAAAAGAATTGGAGAGACGAAAAGAAAGAGAGGGATAGGGAAAGAATTAGCGCACGAAAATAATGTTCCCGGACTCGCAAAAATGCGCTGGTTCCAAGAAAAATAGGAGAGGCATGATCGCAAGGATTTAATTCAAAATCATTTGAATTTAATTGAAATGGTTTGAACACGGGCTAGGAATTAGAGGTATTCAAAAATGTTGAGGTTTTAGGAGGAGCCTCGAGAAAAGAGATGAGAGATATTGGCAAGGTTTGAAGGTCAAAATCAAAGAGGAATAGACATGGGAATTATTTTGCACGTGGGTTACGATGATTCCAAATTAATGGAATATTTATAATAACTCCCTAAATATTAGGAGGATAAAGTTATAAAGAGAAGTCACTCCTCCCTTGATTTAAATGGATCAAAGATCCACACAAATTATTTAGTTGAGATGCAAAAGATTTATGACATGATGCAATGCACATGATGTAAAGATATGAAATGCATGACACGCAAGCAAATGACGAGGCAACAACAGCGAATAATTGGACAACACCTGGCACATCGGTCTCGGGGTGTGACAACACTCCACCACTACGAAAGGATCTCGTCCCGAGATTTAGGATGGCACCGGAGAAAACGGAAGAGGAAGAGAAAAGGTAAAACTAAGTTGCTTCTTTGACAAACGAGTGAGACCAAAGAACCTTGAAAAGGTTAAGCCATTTCGAGAAAAGAATACAAGGGAGATGACGAAGCTGAAAACACTCCGTTAGAAAAGAGGAACAAGGAAGAACAACTTCGGGCAGCACTCCGATTGAAAAGAAAAGGAATTGAATAAGAACTTGGAAAGAGGGCACGACACTCCGGTTAAATGGATAAGCACGAAAGAACACGATCCTCACAATTCGAGATGATGAGAGAAAAGGGAAACATCACAATGCCTCCGGATGAAGGAATCGAAGGTAGATCATTGGAATTAAATTATGGAGAAGAAAATGATAATTCTTCCCACAGATGAATTTGAAAGAAAACATCCTTACGAATAAAGCTTGAACGGAGTTGTTAAAAAATCAACAACGAAAAGAATAAGCTTGATATGGTCTTATGGAATACATCTCAAATTATGAGGTGACAACCCGCCACTCACGGGAAAAGAATTGGATTGGTATGAACAAGGAGACGAGAAAGCTATTACACCGGGAGGATAGATGAAGAACTTGGGTCATTTATGAGCACCATAAATAGCAACAGTCCTTAGGAAAAGGCTTTAGGTGAAACATGACACAAGATAACTCCAACGAAAAGGTTGATGGATTTAAAATAGCTCATTCTTAACAACATGTGAATCATGAAACATGAGCTCATGTTATCAAGAATGACATAATATCACCTCCAATAATATGGTAGAAAGAATTGCACTCCGGATTACACGAAGAAGAATACTTGAGTTTCTTAGAAAAGAATGTTGATGAACACTTCGAGAAGGAAATTAAATCCTTGATGAAACCATCATGTAGAACCTTCGGTAATAAAAGGATGATCAAACAAAAGGAAAGAGAAATTGAAAAACGCAAGGTGAAACCTTGTAATGATTAGATGGACCCTCACGATGAAATAAATTGAGAGATCTTGGAACTCCGGAAAAGAAAAGATGAAACAAGTGAAACCGAGAATTTGATGCGCCTCCGGTATAACGAATTGAATTTACACGATGAAGCAAAGAATAAGAACTACATTATGCTTATCCTTCACCAATTAAATTGATGACAAACAACGGGTTTGGCATACTACTTATTCTCTTTGAAAAGTATTAAGATAGATATAGCGTCAACTTGAGAAAGTCTTCAACGAACCACCGGTAGATTGAAACGACGAATGAATTAATATGATAAACGAAGGAAGAGGAACTCTTGAACGAACCACCGTAAGAATTGAAAATGAACAAAGAGAAGATTAAGAAACACCGGGAAAAATTAGCAAATGAATAAAGATGCTTGAGAGAAATTATATATGAGAGAACAAAGATATCATGCACTGATTAGAGGATATTTGACCGATGCACCGGTAAAATTTAGAGAAAGAGAGCTGAAAGCTGAGAAATGAATAATATTTGAAAAGATGGCCTTCAGGGAAAAGAAATGGAAAAAACAACTCATGAAATGCTCCGGATGGGTGAAAAGAATTCTCACATCGAAAACAATTACGAGAGGATGGCAACAAGCTAGAATCACGAATCTTGAAGAGAAATGGAGCAAGGTATGGAGGAAAACTCTTCTTCGGTCTTAAAATCCGAGAATGATGACGAGAAACAACACCATGAATCATTGAGATACTCCGGAATAAGAAGAATAGAAAAGTTGAACCAGCGATGAAAAGAATTTGAAAGATCTTGGAGAAATACATATGACTGATGATGAGTCATTCTTATGTCAAACTTGGAGAATACTCCGGGAAAAATGAGAAGAGTCGGGTAAGATCCTGGAAAAAGACCTGTGGGTTAGGGCCCACTGAAAGAAACACCGTTGAAAAGGTCGCTTGGAAGATAGATTGCACCGGTTGAATTAAAAGACTTGAATGAGAGAACATCCTCGAAAGATTTTGAACGAATGCAGAGTGGAAACATGAGTCTTCGAGATATCTTTAGCTCTCCGGAACAATAGAATAGCGAGAAATGAATTATTATGAGGTGCACCGGTATGGAGAAACATTTGAAACAAGGAAAAATATATGGTCAACAAAGCTAGACTTGGTTCCACCGAAGAAGAAAAAGCACGAATAATGATTAACTTGAAGCTCCGTTAGAATCTTCATGAGAATCGCCGGGTAAGAACATGAAGGAAAAGAATGGAGAGACTTCCATCAATAAAATGATACTTGATTGGGAAATCTTAGTCCTTGAAGAAAAAGGGTGGGTGGGTGGGAAAACAAAGACGACATAGAACGGATGAAAAGAACACCGTTGAGAAAGCTGAGATTGAATCTTGCGGATGTTGAAAATGAGTGGATCCACTTGCCGATAGAGAAGAAATTTAGATGACAATCTCAATGATCACAAAGGATTTGTATTCACATAAGAACATGCGAACACCATTTAGAGAAGGTATGGAATCAACATTTGACTTCGAAGCAACTCGAATACCACACTCAAAACAAAACAAGAATTGGCTTGCAGAATAAGCCGGAACAACCATATGAGATTTTGTCCGAAGTTTTCGTGGTGGGGCCTACACGGGCTCGATCGTACAGCACCATCATGTACAAGGCAGTGCACATGACATACGAAGCATCCCCGAGTCAGCATAGCCAAGGACTCTTTAAGACACAACGAGACCACTGTAAAACCAACCGTGAATAGCCAGACCACTAGACGTCAAACCCCAATTTCATATCATGCATATGTTGAAAAGATATCCTAAGAGCTACTTGAATTCCCACTTATGAAACTCCCGAACCTTTCTGGTTATGCAATCAGGTGTTGGTGATACAGGGGAAGCATAATATCTCACCCAAATCTAGCAAATCCTACATCCAGCTGTATCCATCCTTCAACACATAACCGAGAAAAACTTCGGAAACCATCTACCTCAGCCTTCGAAAAGCATCCGTTATACAAGTTATGGCAATACTCCCGAACTCCCGCCCCAGTACTGGGTGGCGTCGAGGTTATCTCACCAACAACTGCATAAAAGAGATTTTCGATGTCGGCGAAACTAAACTCAGGTATTCCAGAACTGCAACCATAAATTTGTGACGACAACACCTCGGAGCTCAACTCCCCGGGACACTGCCACAACCCCTAAATGACAGGAGGCACCAAGAACAATGTTCTCGTCACAAATCGATCGGAACGATTCCAAGATACACGCCTGATCCTAAAAAAATTAGTGAAATTTGAGAAGAGAAGAGTCAAAACTCTACGTCAGGATCCCTTACCAGAGCGATGAAGGGACTGGGGAGTAAAAAGAATTTATAAACTCTCCGATATATAATTCCTACATGACTCAAAACATTTTTCTAGACTCAACAACGGCTGCTAAAAAGGATTAAGCAGTGGGGGCTCCTAAGGTCGGGGAAGGCTCTGATACCAACTTGTAACGCCCTCGATGCGGCTATATCTCCCACGTGTCGAAGCACGACTTAGAGGCATAACCGCATTGAAAGCAATGTCGCAAGTGAGGTAATCTTCACACAACCCATGTAATACATAAGGGAAAGAGATACATAGTTGGCTTACAATCGCCACTTCACAAAATTACATGATTAAAGCATTACATCAACCAAATACACTCAAGGTCCGACTACGGAACCAAAATAAAAGAAGACTACCCCAAATGCTACACAGATCCCCGATCGTCCCGACTGGGCTCCACTACTGATCAACTGGAAATGGAACAACACAAAGGAGAAGATCTTCATCGAGCTCCTCCTGAGCTTGGTTGCATCATCTGCACGGACTCATCGGCACCTGCAAGCTGGTTTTGGAAGTATCTATGAGTCACGGGGACTCAGCAATCTCACACCCTCGCGATCAAGACTATTTAAGCTTATGGGTAAGGTAAAGGTATGAGGTGGAGCTGCAGCAAGCGACTAGCATATTTGGTGGCTAACAACGCAAATGAGAGCGAGAAGAGAAGGCAAAAGCACGGTCGAGAATCTATTATCACGAAGTGATCCTAGAACAACCTACGTCAAACATAACTCCAACACCATGTTCACTTCCCGGACTCCGCCGGAAAGAGACCATCACGTTTACACACGCGATAGATGTATTTTAATTAAGGTCAACTTTAGGTTTTCTACAACCGGACGTTAACAAATTCCCATCTGCCCATAACCACGGGCACAGCTTTTGAAAGTTCAAATCCCTGCATGGGAGTCCCAACTTAGCCCATGACAAGCTCTCACAGTCAATGAAGGATATACCTTCTCCCGAGACATTCCGATCAGACTCGGTATCCCGATTCTACAAGACATTTCGACAAGTTAAAACAAATCCAGCAACACCACCCAGATGTGCCGACAAATCCTGATAGGAGCTGCACATATCTCGTTCTCAGGGCACACCGGATGAGCAAGACGTCGGGTAGGCTAGCCTAGAGTTGCCCCTGGTAGCCCCGGACATCGCTCGGTTGGACCAACACTCAGAGGAGCACTGGCCCGGGGGGGTTAAAATAAAGATGACCCTTGAGTCCGCGAAACACAAGGGAAAAAGGCTAGGTGGCATAAAACCAATGTTGGGCATTGCTGGAGGAGTTTTATTCAAGGCGAACTGTCAAGGGGTTCCCATTATCACCCATCCGCGTAAGCAACGCAAAATCCGGGAACATAACACCGATATGACGGAAACTAGGGCAGCAAGAGTGGAACAAAACACTAGGCGAGAGGTCGAGCCTTCCACCCTTTACCAAGTATATAGATGCATTAATTAAATAAGAGATATTGTGATATCCCAACAAGTAAACATGTTCCAACAAGGAACAACATCTCCATGTTCCAACAAGGAACAAACTTCATCTTCACCTGCAACTAACAATGCTATAAGAGGGGTTGAGCAAAGCGGTAACATAGCCAATCAACGGTTTGCTAGGACTAGGTGGGTTAGAGGCTTTGTTCAACAATATGGGAGGCATGATAAGCAAGTGGTTGGTATCACAGCATAGGCATAGCAAAAGAGCGAGCAACTAGCAAGCAAAGATAGAAGTGATTTCGAGGGTATGGTTATCTTGCCTGAGATCCCGCAAGGAAGAAGAACGAGTCCATGAAGAAGACAAATGGACATAGTCGAACAGATCCACACAACACGACGTTATCGGAACTAACCCGAAGAAGCAACACCAGAAAGAAGCAAACAACATAGTGAACAAACATCACATAAGCATGGCACGATGCGCAAACAAGTATGATGCATGTCCGGTTTAATGAAGCGTGACATGTCAAAGTGCACAAGCAATCCTACAAATTAAGTGGAGCTCAATATGCAACGAGTTGCATATTGACGGAACACCACATCAATTATTTAGTTCTCTCTCGTTTAGGTACCCAACAATATTAAATGTTGTTAAACATGGCAAGAGATGAGGCATAACAAAACTACATCATCTAAACAATTTAAATGGGGCCGGATATAACAAATAACGAATCCGGTAAATCCCCATATGCATTTAGCAATTTGGTGCAACAACAATTTTAAACATTTTCGATGTTATTATCATGATGCGAATGACATGAGCAAGTTTTATGCAGAATTTATGAAAATGTTGGCATGTTATAATATATTGGGCATTTTGTCATCGTGGTGGAAAGAAAGGGTGCCACGGGGATGAATCCGAAAATGATGCCATGACAACATATCGGTTCCGGTAGCTCACAGGGATACCAGTGCAAAAGGAAGTGGGAGTGAGTGTGTCACGCAAGATGATGGGGTGATCCCGGTTGCCGGGTTCCCACGGGTGGACGGCATGGCAACGAGGAACTCGCAAAGAACAACTCGGACACGGAGCAACACACGGTTCAACTCATACACCGCAAGCATTCGGTCCACGGGCGGTCGTCTCGGGGTTATACCTTCGAAGCATGCGTTTCGGGCGGAACGAGTTCATAGTGGAAGTAGTCGTTCATGGGTCTTCGAGGGAAGTAGTGGATCACGCAACGGTAGTCGAAGTAGTCGTCCTATCATTCATCGGTGATCATCGGAGCGGTAGTGGAAGTAGAGGCTCATGACGTCTTGTCGAAAACCACGGCGGCAGTAGTCGTACACAATCGTAGATGTTCAGGGTCGTCGCGGTACTTGTCGGTCGGGCCTTGACGGTCTCGTTTTTGCGACGGTAGTCATGCTAGTCGGCGGTAGTGAAACTTGACGGTCCGAGGGCTCCGGGCATCATGGTACTTGGCGCAACACCATGTAGTCGTACATTTGAAGAGGAACTTGGCCATCTGAAGGTGTACTTGGTGAACAACGGTCGTCATGGTACTCATCGGTCCACGAAGTCGTTCTCGTAGGTCTTGGTGTTTCGTTCGGTACTCGTTCGAGCATCTGTTTGGTCTTGTCGGTGGTGTACTTGGCGAAATTCCACGGAGGCGGTCTTGCATCCCTGGATTCAGTGGCCTTGGCAATGACAACAAAAAGGCAACAGGGAAGCAGCACGTAGACAATGCAGGTGACAGGTAGCTCGGCAAGAGGCGGCAGGGCGGAGCAGCATCGGACGGCGAGGGACAAGAAGCTCCTGCAGGGCCGGTCCGGCGGCAGGGGAGGACCCGACGAAGCGCAGCCTGATCCGGTGGCGGCGGCGTTGGCCCGAACGGAGGAAGAGGGAGGCGAGGCCGCGATGAAGGAGGGCGGCGACACTGGCAGATCGGGTCGCCGGCGCGGGCTCCATGGCCGGAGACAGGGAGGCAGCGGCGAGGTCTTGCAGCGTCCATGGCGGGGCAAGGCAGGAACGCGAGGGAGGAGGCTGCTGGAGGCGGCGCTTGGCGGCGGTGGAGCCGAGGAGGAGGTCCGGTGACGGCCGGTGTTGTGGCTCCGGTGAGCTCCGGCCAAAATTGGGACGAGTGGTGCGGGGCCTTGCTGGAAGAAGGAGTGGAGGGGCTCGACGTGAGCGAGAGAGAGGGAGGCGCAGGTGGTTCGGACACGGGAGCGAGAGGTGGGGAGATCGAGCGAATGGAGAGGGAGAGGGAGTCGGGTGCGAGCGATCCTCTCCTGGCGGCGCAAGCAAGAAACGAAGGGGGGGGGGAGAGGATCGTCCAGAGGGTGTGTGCTAGGGTTAGGTGTAGGTGGGATGGCTGGGCCTTGGAGGGGCAGATGGGCCTGCGCTGGAGGTTGGGCCGGCCTGTGCTATCTCTCTTCTCTCTCTCTCCCTCATATTTCCTTTAACAGAAAAGAATTGGAGAGACGAAAAGAAAGAGAGGGATAGGGAAAGAATTAGCGTACGCAAATAATGTTCCCGGACTCGCAAAAATGCACTGGTTCCAAGAAAAATAGGAGAGGCATGATCACAAGGATTTAATTCAAAATAATTTGAATGTAATTCAAATGGTTTGAACACGGGCTAGGAATTAGAGGTATCCAAAAATGTTGAGGTTTTAGGAGCCTCGAGAAAAGAGATGAGAGATATTGGCAAGGTTTGAAGGTCAAAATCGAAGAGGAATAGACATGGGAATTATTTTGCACGTGTGTTACGATGATTCCAAATTAATGGAATATTTATAATAACTCCCTAAAGATTAGGAGGATAAAGTTATAAAGAGAAGTCACTCTTCCCTTGATTTAAATGGATCGAAGATCCACACAAATTATTTAGTTGAGATGCAAAAGATTTATGCCATGATGCAATGCACATGATGTAAAGATATGAAATGCATGACACGCAAGCAAATGACGAGGCAACAACAGCGAATAACTGGACGACACCTGGCACATCGGTCTCGGGGTGTGACAGTTCCCCAACAGTCGAAGTATCTTGAGGAAGAAAAACTAGGATACCGAGTCGAAGGCGCAGGAATGTCAAGCCTCAGAAGCATCCTATTAGCTTTAAGGTAATGGATAAGGCGTGCCATTTGTTGCACGAGTAGGAAGTTATCATGAATGCTTCTGCTAGCGATGAGCGCGCTTTGGTTGGTGGAAAAAATAGTACTGAGATGCGAGGCGAGTAGGAGAGAGAGAGCCTTCACAAAAAGCTTGGCTATGAGGTGGATCAAACTAATTAGTCGTGTAATGCCCATGATGCGGCTATATCTCCCACGTGTTGAGGCATGACCTAGAGGCATAACTGCATGGTGGTTTTGTCACAAGAGGGGTAATCCTCTCACAATCCCATGTACTGAATAAGAAAGGGATAAAGAGTTGGCTTACAATCGCCACTTCACACAAATAAAAAGTTAAACATACATCATCTAGAGTACAATCAAGGTCCGACTACGGAACCAAAATAAAAGAAGACAACCCCAAATGCTAGATCCCTAATCATCCCAACTGGGCTCCACTACTGATCATCAGGAAATGAAACATAGTAACGACCAAGGTCCAAGTCGAACTCCCACTTGAGTTCGGTAGCATCACCTGCACTGGTATCATCGGCACATGCAACTATTTGGAAGTATACGTGAGTCACGAGGACTCAGTAATCTCACACCCGCGAGATCAAGACTATTTAAGCTTATGGGTAGGATAAGGTAATGAGGTGGAGCTGCATCAAGCGCTAAGCAAATATGGTGGCTAACATACGCAAGTAAGAGTAAGATGAGAAGCTGCGCAATGGTCGTGAAGCTAGAAGTGATCAAGAAGTGATCCTGAAACTACTTACGTTCAATCATAACCCAAACCGTGTTCACTTCCCGGACTCCGCCGAAAAGAGACCATCACGGCTACACACGCGATTTATTCATTTAATTTAAGTCAAGTGTCAAGTTCTCTACAACCAGATATTAACAAATTCCCATCTACCACATAACCGCAGGCACGGCTCTCGAAAGTTTATACCCTGCAGGGGTGTCCCAACTTAGCCCATCATAAGCTCTCACGATCAATGAAGGATATTCCTTCTCCCGGAACAACCCGATTAGACTCGGAATCCCGGTTACAAGACATTTTGACAAACCTAAAACAAGACCAGCAAGACCGCTTGAATGTACCGACAAATCCCGATAGGAGCTGCACATATCTCGTTCTCAGGGCACACTGGTTGACCACTCCGTGCAACTAAAACTAGCCCTCGAGTTTCCCCGCGGTGGCGCTGCAAAGGACTCTAGGTTGGACAAACACTCAGAGGAGCACTGGCCCGGGGGGTTAAAATAAAGAAGACCCTTGAGTCTGCGGAACCCAAGGGAAAAGGCTTAGGTTGTTAGGCAAATGTAAAACCAAGGTTGGGCCTTGCTAGAGGAGTTTTACTCAAAGCGAACTTTCAAGGGGGCCCCATAACCCCAACCGCGTTAGGAACGCAAAATCAAGGAACATAACACCGGCATGATGGAAACTAGGGCGGCAAGAGTGGAACAAAACACCAGGCATAAGGCCGAGCCTTCCACCCTTTACCAAGTATATAGATGCATTAATTAAAATAAGAGATATTGTGATATCCCAACATATCCATGTTCCAACATGGAACAACCTGCAAGGCACTACAACTAGCAACGCTATAAGAGGGGCTGAGCAAAAGCGGTAACATAGCCAAACAACAGTTTGCTAGGAAAAGTTGTTCAAGAAGAAGGCAAACGGACGTAGTCGAACGAACCCTCACATCTTCGAAACGAAACCGAAGCTAACGAGTGAAGCAAACCAGAAAGAAGCAAGAAACATGGTAAACACACAAGCATAAGCATGGCATGATGCACAATCAAGTATGATGCATGTCCAGTTTAAAGAGTCATGGCATGGCAAAGTGCAACAAACAATACTATAGATTAAATGGAGCTCAATATGCAACGAGTTGCATATTGCCGAAACACCACATTCAATTATTTAGTTCTCTCTCGGTTATGTACCCAACAATATTAAATGTTGTTAAACATGGCAAGAGGTGAAGCATATGAAAACTACACATTTAAATAAGTTTAAATGAGGCTGGAAACAACAACAATTTCGGAAAATCCTCATATGCATATTATGAATTAGCTAGTGCTCTTCCCTAAACATAATTTTAGAGTTGTTAAACATGCAAAGTAAGTACACCATGTTAAACTATGCATTTGTCTACCCCATTTATGTATAAAGTTTATTAAATTTGGAGCTACGGTTATTAAGTTATGAAATAAATCATTTTAACATGGCATATGAGCAAATTTAATCAAACAACATTTTAAACATTTTTAGCATGGATGAAAGATGTAGATAATGAAACTATATGAAATTCTAAACAAGTTACAGATATAAAGTTTTTACATATGATGCATGGTTTGTGAGTTATTAAATGCATGAAAATTAGGGGGTTTTCTGCAAAACAGGTAAATCCTGGAATAATAGCTAAAATCGTTCCGCAGGAAAAAACATGAATCGGGCCGAATCTGCTGGCCCAACAGTGCACACAGGGGCACTAGATCTTTATGCTCACCATGGGCTTGGCCCGTTTGGTGGAGGACGAAGCAGCAGTCCGGCGTGGCATGTGGCTGGGCCTTGACGAGGCTGTGACCCAGTCAGCTGGGTGAGGCGCGGGTGACGACGGGGTCAACGCGGGCGAGGCGCTCACTTGGCCAGATCGAGCAGGCGAAGCAGAGGTTTGCGAGCGCGCTCCTCTGCTCGAGAAGAAGCAGAGAAGAGCAGCGGCGTCAAGGATCTCCGGCGCGGCGGCGAAGGACGGAGGGCATGGAACCGGGCGCGAAGCGTGAGCACTTGCATGTCTCGCGATGGGCAGGAGGCCGCGGTGCTGCACAGGAGCCTTGGCAGCAGCGGTAGCTCGGCTCCTGCGAGGCCGGGGAACGATGGAGCGACGAGGGAAGGCAGAAGCAAGCAGAAGATGATGAGGCATCCAGATCCGGTTGGAGGTGCGGCGGCAACGACTCTGGGCGGCGGCCATGGATGGTGCTGCGGGTCCTATCGACGAACAAAGAGAGGGAGTTGAGAAAAATAAGGGAGGGGGAGACAAACGGAGCAGGTGGGAAGGAAGGGACCCGAGATGGGGACCTGCTGGTCCGGCGGCTCTGCTCGGAGAGGTGGCTGGCGATGTGGGAGGCTAGCGAGGCAGGGGAGCAACGGCCTAGTGGCGACGACTCGCACGGGAAGAGTCTAGGAGGCTTGAGCGCAGCGAGGCTGTGGCCTCGATCTCAGACTGGATCGAGCGCCGGCTGGAGTGTCGGTGGAGGGCGGCGCTCCGGACTGTTGCTGCTGCTAGGGTGGCCGGTGTGAGGTGGGGCATGGAGGAGCTCCTCTGCTCCAGACCGAACAGGGAGGAGGCAGCAGTTTGAGGAAGGGGAAGGCTTGGACGGCAGCTGGATCGAGAAGGGGAGCGGGAGGCGCGGCTGCGGTTTGCTGGGGATTTTGGTGGCGCGGGAATCACGGGAGGTGGTTGAAAGCAGCGGTTGGAGGGGGTGGATCTAAGATGGATGGTGGTTGGCTAGGTGGGGAAAACGAGGAGGAAGAAGATTATGGCGGTGGCGATGGGATGGATGGGACAGACTGCCTAAAATCTAGGGTTAGACTATTTATATAGGTAGGTTGGTTAGCTTAGGGGCTACTCGGTCCCTCTGATCGGAATCGGACGGTCGCGAATAAATAGCTTAGGGAGTCCAATTAAGAAAACAGAGATGTTTTATATATGTTTGGGGACGATCCGGACCCAACGGTAACGGAAGTACGGTTCAGGTTCGGGGAAGTTTCGGACACAGGCGAGGGGTCGATGCATTGAGCAAAGAGGGGTTAGGCAAACGAGGTCAAGTGTGTGGTTGGACTGAGAAGAGAGAAGAGAAGGGGAGGCCCGACAGCAGTTTTCGGAGACCGAAAACGTCTAACGTTAGACCGGCTATATTGCGGCCATATGTTTAATGGTTGGGCTATCGAATGAACTCCGAATGCGATGAAACTTGGCAGGTGGCCTACTGACAACATAACAACACCGCTTGCCACCTTTCAACCCATTCCGATAACATTTTCCAGCCACTTATAAAATAATATTTCGGAGGTGTCGTGGGTGTGTGCAAGTGTGTCTGGGCTCAGAACGGACAACGGACGGAACTGGGGGAACCCAGACGGATGCAAGTTTTGAAAACATGATGATGCAATGCACATGATGACATGGCAAGATGCAACACGCAAGCAAAAGACATGGCAATGATGGTGACTAACTGGAAGACACCTCGCAATGGTCTTGGGGCATTACAACACTCCACCACTACAAGAGGATCTCGTCCCGAGATCTAGGATGGCACCGGAGAGAAACGGAAGAGGAAGAGAAGAGTTAAACTAAGTTGCTTCTTGGACAAAAGAGTGAAACCACAAACCTTGAGAGGTTGAACAAATTGAAAGAAAGAATACAACGAAGATGAACAAAGTTGAAAACACTTCGTTAGAAAAGAGGAACAAGGAACCTTACTAGAACCTTGTAGGTTGAAAGACATAAGAGAAGGGTTGCAATGGATAAGAAGTACATGCAAGCACTCCGGTTGAAACGAGATGTACAAGGAACGATATAGATCAATTACAACAACACTCCGGTTGGAAATGGAAGGTAATAATATGAACTTGGCAAAATGAAAGCACTTGGATGAGACTCCGGTTAGAAGAGGAATGATAGACACAACACTCCGGTTAAAACAAGATAGAGAAGGAATAAGAATGATATAATTTGTACAGCACTCCGACTGTAAATGGAAGGAATTGAACATGATCTTGACAAAATAAGATGATGGGTCGAAGAGAGCAACATCACAATGCCTCCGAAACAAATGTAAGAATGGAATCAAAACAACGGAGGAGAAAACAACATCTTCTACCTCAAATGAGCTTGAAAAGGCATCTTTGGTCGTACGGAGTTGTTGGAAAACCAACAATGAAAAGAGTAAGCTTGTTGTGGGCTTATGGAAAACATCTCAAAATCTTGAGGTGAAATTCTACCACTAGCGAAAACAATAGATTGGATTGATATGAACAAGGAGACGAGAAACTTATTTCCCCAGGAGGATGAATGAAGAACTTGGGTCATTTATGAGCACCATAAATAGCAACAATCCTTAGGGAAAGCTTTAGGTGAAATATAACCCAATATAACTCCAATGAAGAGATTGATGGATTGGAAAGATGTCTTGAGCAAAGAGAAAATGATGGATTTAGATATGCCACCCTTGAAAACTTATGAATCATGAAACACGAAGGGAAATTATCAACAATGACATAACACCACCTCAAAAGATGAGATATGAAAGAATTGCACTTCGGAATGCAAGATGAAGAATGCTCGAACTCCTCAAAACAAGACATGTGTTGAACACCATGTTTATTTTAGAATATAGCTTGGGGGATCTTAACTTTGAGAGAAATCTTGAAGAACAATTGAAGAATGAAAGGAATTCTTGACGAACCACCATGTAG
The DNA here is from genome assembly GCF_002162155.2 of Triticum dicoccoides. Lineage (NCBI taxonomy): Eukaryota > Viridiplantae > Streptophyta > Magnoliopsida > Poales > Poaceae > Triticum > Triticum dicoccoides. The sequence goes on along the minus strand of NC_041386.1, from coordinate 479,101,660 downwards.
CCTCCATGAAGAACTCTGGTAATAAAAGGATGATATAAGGAAGAGAAGTTGAAAACACAATGTGAAGCCTTGCAATGGTTCAGATGGAGCTTCGCGATGATATAATTGAGAGAGCTTGTTACTCCGGGAAAAGTATGAAGCACTTGAACCGAGAATTTATTCATCGTGACAAACTTCGAAGGAAGGAATTAATCACTTGGGTGAAAGAAGAATAAGAATTACATTATGCGTATCCTTCACGACCTTCACCAATTTAAATTGATGACAAGCAACAGATTTGGCATACTACTTATTCTCATTGAAAAAGGATTAAAGAGAGATATTGCTCAACTTGGGAAGGTCTTCAACGAACCACCGGTAGGATTGAAACAACGAATAAATTAATATGAGAATATAGGAACAGGAATCTTGAAAAAACCACCGTAAGAATTGAAAATGAACAAAGAAAAACTAAAGAAACACCGGGGAGAATTATAAAAAGAACGAAGATACTTGAGAGAATATAAATACATGAGACCGAATAGATCACGAGCTGATTAGAGGATATTTGAATGATGCACTGGTAAGATTTGGAGAACGAGAGCTGAAAGCTGGAATGAATAATCCCGAATGATGGCCTTCAGAGAATCAAAAGCAAAGAGGTTGAGCCAACGATGGAAAGAATTTGAAAGATCTTGGGGAAATACATATGACCGATGATAATTCATTCTTACGTCAAACTTGGAGAAGAATTTGAGAGTAACTCCGGGGAAAATAGAAGAGTCAGGTAAGATCCTGGGAAAAGACCTGTGGGTTAGGGGCCACTCAAGATAAACACCATTGGAATGATTACTTGAAAGGGAGATTGTGCCGGTTGAATTAAGTTGCTTGAATGAGATAACAACTTCGAAATAACTTGAATGGATCGAGAATGGAAACATGAATCTTCTAAGATATCTTCAACATTCCGGAACAAAAGAATAGCGAGAGGTGAATGATTAATTGGTGCACCGGGATGAGAAAGCATTTGAAATGAGGAAAGGATATGATCGACAAAGCTTGGGTTGAATCCACCGGAGAAGAAAAAAATAACATAGAATAATAAACTTGAAGCTCCGTTAGTATCTTCCTGAGAATCACCGGATAAGAACATTGACGGAAAAAATGGAGAGACTTCCCATCAATAAAATGGATACTTGATTAAGGATTCTGGCTCCATGAAGAAAAGGGTGGGAGGGCGGGAAAACAAAGGCAACTTGGGACGGTTGAAACAAACACCGTTGAGAAAACTGAGGGATGATCTTGCGAATGTAGAAATGATCGGATCCACTTGAAGAGAAGCACACTGGTTGGAAATAGAATTAAAATGGCAACCTCGATGATCAAGAAGGATTAGTATTCACATAGAAATATGAGAACACCGTTTAGGGAAGGTATGGAATCAACACTTGGCATTAAAGCAACTCGAATACCATAAACCAAAACAAAACAAAGGATTGGCTTAGGAAATAAGCTGGAAACAAACATATGATAGAGATTTACCCAATCCCATATCATGCATCTGTCGGAAAGATATTCTAGGAGCTACTTGAATTCCCACTTATAAACTCCCGAAACTTTCTGGTTATGCAATCTAGTGTTGGGGATACAGGTGAAGCATAATATCTCACCCAAACTAACAATACCTACATCCAGCTGTATCCATCCTTCAACACATAACCAAGAAACCTTCGGAAATCATGTACCTCAACCTTCGAAAAGCATCTGCTGTACGAGTTATGGCAATACTCCTGAACTCCCGCCCCAATACTGGGTGGCATCGAGATTATCTCACCAACAACTGCATAAAAGAGATTTTCGATGTCGGCGAACTCAGGTATTCCAGAATTGCAACGATAAAAAATTGTGATGACAACACCTCGGAGCTCAACTCCCCGGGACACTGCCACAACCCCTAAATGTCAGGAGGCACCAAGAACAATGTTCTCGTCACAAGAGTATCGGAACGATCCCAAGATACCCGCGTGATCCTAAAAAAATCGTGAAAATTTGAGGAGAGGAAAGTCAAAACATCTACGTCAGGAGGCCTCACCAGAGCGACGAAGGGACTGAGGAGTAAAAAGAATCCTACTCTCCGATATATATATATAATCCTAAGACTGAAAACATTTTGTTCTAGACTCAAAAATGTCAGCGATTCGATCAAGCAGGGGACTCCTAAGTCGGGGATGGCTTTGATTACCAACTTGTAACACCCACGATGCGGCTATATCTCCCATGTGTCAAGGAACGACCTAGAGGCATAACCGCATGGTGGTTTTGTCGCAAGAGGGGTAATCTTCACACAGTCCCATGTAATGAATAAGAAAGGGATAAAGAGTTGTCTTACAATCGCCACTTCACACAAATAAAAAGTTAAACATACATCATCCAGAGTACAATCAAGGTCCGACTACGGAACCAAAATAAAAGAAGACAACCCCAAATGCTAGATCCCCGATCGTCCCAACTGGGCTCCACTATTGATCATAAGGAAACGAAACATAGTAACGACCAAGGTCCTCGTCGAACTCCCACTTGAGTTCGGTAGCATCACCTGCACTGGTATCATCGGCACATGCAACTATTTGGAAGTATCCGTGAGTCACGAGGACTCAGCAATCTCACACCCGCGAGATCAAGACTATTTAAGCTTATTGGTAGGATAAGGTAATGAGGTGGAGCTGCATCAAGCGCTAAGCAAATATGGTGGCTAACATACGCAAGCAAGAGTAAGATGAGAAGCTACGTAACGGTCGTGAAGCTAGAAGTGATCAAGAAGTGATCCTGAAACTACTTACGTTCAATCATAACCCAAACCGTGTTCACTTCCCGGACTCCACCGAAAAGAGACCATCACGGCTACACACGCGGTTGATTCATTTTAATTAAGTCAAGTGTCAAGTTCTCTACAACCAGATATTAACAAATTCCCATCTACCACATAACCGCGGGCACGGCTCTCGAAAGTTTATACCCTGCAGGGGTGTCCCAACTTAGCCCATCACAAGCTCTCACGATCAACGAAGGATATTCCTTCTCCCGAAACAACCCGATTAGACTCGGAATCTCGGTTACAAGACATTTCGACAATGCTAAAACAAGACCAGCAAGACCGCCCGAATGTGTCGACAAATCCCGATAGGAGCTGCACATATCTCGTTCTCAGGGCACACCGGATGAGCACTCTGTACAACTAAAACTAGCCCTCAAGTTTCCCCGAGGTGGCGCTGCAAAGGACTCTAGGTTGGACAAACACTCAGAGGAGCACTGGCCCGGAGGGGTTAAAATAAAGAAGACCCTTGAGTCCGCGGAACCCAAGGGAAAAGGCTTAGGTTGTTAGGCAAATGTAAAACCAAGGTTGGGCCTTGCTGGAGGATTTTTATTCAAAGTGAACTGTCAAGGGAGCCCCATAACCCCAACCGCGTTAGGAACGCAAAATCAAGGAACATAACACCGGTATGACGGAAACTAGGGCGGTAAGAGTGGAACAAAACACCAGGAATAAGGCCGAGCCTTCCACCCTTTACCAAGTATATAGATGCATTAATTAAAATAAGAGATATTGTGATATCCCAACATATCCATGTTCCAACATGGAACAACCTGCAAGGCACCTACAACTAGCAACGCTATAAGAGGGGCTGAGCAAAAGCCGTAACATAGCCAAACAACGGTTTGCTAGGAAAGGTGGGTTAGAGGCTTGACATGGCGATATGAGAGGCGTGATATAACAAGTGGTAGGTAGCACAGCATAGTAATAGAACGAACAACTAGCAAACAAAGATAGAAGTGATATCGAGGGTATGGTCATCTTGCTTGAGATCCCGCAAGGAAGAAGAACGAGTCCAAGAAGAAGGCAAACGGACGTAGTCGAACGAACGCTCACATCTCCGGAACAAAACCGAAGCTAACGAGAGAAGCAAACCGGAAAGAAGCAAGCAACATGGTAAACACACAAGCATAAGCATGGCATGATGCACAATCAAGTATGATGCATGTCCGGTTTAAAGAGTCATGCCATGGAAAAGTGCAACAAACAATACTACAAATTAAGTGGAGCTCAATATGCAATGAGTTGCATATTGACGAAACACCACATTCAATTATTTAGTTCTCTCTCGGTTATGTACCCAACAATATTAAATGTTGTTAAACATGGCAAGAGGTTAAGCATATGAAAACTACACATTTAAGCAAGTTTAAATGAGGCCAGAAACAACAACAACAATTCCGGAAAATCCTCATATGCATATTATGCATTAGCTACTGTTCTTCACTAAACATAATTTTAGAGTTTTTAAACATGCAAAGTAAGTACACCATGTTAAACTATGCATTTTTCTACCCCATTTACATATAAAGTTTATTAAATTTGGAGCTACGGTTATTAAGTTGTGAAATAAATCATTTTAACATGGCATATGAGCAAATTTAATCAAACAACATTTTAAACATTTTTAGCATGGATGAAAGATGCAGATTATGAAACTAGATGAAATTCGAAGCAAGTTACATATATAAAGTTTTTACATATGATGCACGGTTTGTGAGTTATTAAATGCATGAAGCTTAGGGGGTTTTCTGCAAAATAGGTAAATCCTGGAATAATAGCTAAAATCATTCCGTGGGAAAAAACATGAATCGGGCCGAATCTGCTGGCCCAACAGTGCACAGGGGGGCACTGGATCTGATGCTCACCATGGGCTCGCCCTGTTTGGTGGAGGACGAAGCAGCAGGCCGGCGTGGAATGCGGATGGGCCTTGACGAGGCTGTGACCCAGTCAGCTGGGTGAGGCGCAGTCGACGACAGGGTCAAGGCGGGGGAGGTGCTCGCTTGGCCGGATCGAGCAGGTGAAGCAGAGGTTTGCGGGCGCGCTCCTCTGCTCGAGAAGAAGCAGAGCAGAGCAGCGGTGTCAGGGATCTCCGGCGCGGCGGTGAAGGACGGAGGGCGTGGAACCGGGTGTGAAGCGTGAGCGCGTGCGTGTCTCGCGATGGGCAGGAGGTCGCGATGGCGCATAGGAGCCTTGGCAGCAGCGGCAGCTTGGCTCCTGCGAGGCCGGGGAACGATGGAGCGACGAGGGAAGGCGGAAGCGAGCAGAAGACGACAAGGCGTCCAGATCCGGTCAGAGGTGCGGCGGCAACGACTCTGGGCGGCGGCCATGGAAGGTGTTGCGGGTCCTGTCGACGAACAGAGAGAGAGAGAGAGCTGAGAAAAATAAGGGAGAGGGAGACAAACGGAGCAGGAGGGAAGGAAGGGACGCGAGACGGGGACCTGCTGGTCCGACGACTCTGCTCGGAGAGGTGGCCGACGGCGTGGGAGGCTAGCAAGGTAGGGGAGCAACGGCCTGGTGGCGACGACTCGCACGGGAAGAGTCTAGGAGGCTCGGGCGCAGCGAGGCTGTGGCCTCAATCTCAGACTGGATCGAGCGCCGGCTGGAGTGTCGGTGGAGGGCGGCGCTTCGGGCTGCTGCTGCTAGGGTGGCCGTCGTGAGGTGGGGCATGGAGGAGCTCCTCTCCTCCGGACCGAACAGGGAGGAGGCAGCGGTTCGAGGAAGGGGAAGGCTTGGACGGCAGCTGGATCAAGGAGGGGAGCGGGAGGCACGGCTGTGGTTTGCTGGGGATTTTGGTGGCATGGAATCACGGGAGGTGGTCGAAAGCAGCGGTTGGAGGGGGTGGATCTGAGATGGATGGTGGTTGGCTAGGTTGGGAAAACGAGGAGGAAGAAGATTGCGGCGGTGGCGATGGGATGGATGGGACACACTGCCTAAAATCTAGGGTTAGACTGTTTATAGTAGGTTGGTTAGCTTAGGGGCTACTCGGTCCCTTTGATCGTAATCGGACAGTCGCAAATAAATAGCTTAGGGAATCCAATTAAGAAAACAGAGATGTTTTATAGATGTCTGGGGACGATCCGGACCCATCGGTAACGAAAGTCCGGTTCGGGTTCGGGGAAGTTTCGGATACGGGCGAGGGGTCGATGCACTGAGCAAAGAGGGGTTAGCGAACGAGGTCAAGTGTGTGATTGGACCGAGAAGAGAGAAGAGAAGGGGAGGCCCGACAGCAGTTTTCGGAGACCGAAAACGTCCGACATTAGACCGGCTATATTGTGGCCGTATGTTTAACGGTTGGGCTATCAAACGAACTTCGAATGCAATGAAACTTGCCAGGCGGCCTACTGACAACATAACGATACCGCATGCCACCTTTCAACCCATTTCGAGAACATTTTCCGGCCACTTATAAAATAATATTTCGGAGGTGCCGCGGGCGCGTGCAAGTGTGTCTGGGCTCAGAACGGATAACAGACGAAACTGGGGGAACCCGGACGGATGCAAGTTTTGAAAACATGATGATGCAATGCACATGATGACATGGCAAGATGCAACACGCAAGCAAAAGACATGGCAATGATGGTGACTAACTGGAAGACACCTGGCGCAATGGTCTCGGGGCGTTACAAGCCGGTAGTCGAAGAGTGATGCAGCGTCCGCCTTCTTGGAAAGTAGAGTAATGGGTGCCTCATTAAGCTTGCGAAAGCCTCGAAAATTGAGCAAATGTAGCTCGCCGAACATGCCGCAAATATCCTCCTTGATCACCTCTCAAGCACTCTGCATAAACTCAATGGCGAAACCATCCAGGCCCGGTGTTTGACCCATTGAAAACTGCTTGGTAGTCATTCATATCTCATCCTCGGAAAAAAGAAGCTTCTAGAAGTGAGAGTTCAAAGGGACCAACATGCATCGCCATGAGGTCGATGGTGAACGGTCATGGCTTGGCAGAGTTAAGAATGGGCGTGAAGTAGAAGAACATTGCTTTAGCCGTGGCAGCATGAAAGGCAGATCTAATGATCACGGAGGCGATGAACGAACTGAGATAATCAATCGGTTGAGCGGAAGCGTTTCTGAAATTTATCAGACAGAAAAAAATTACTAAACGACGCACTCCAACGCGATTGAAATGAATCGGTCGCTGGCTCGGAAGTTCTAATAAAAAAAAAGGAATCGTTCGCTCGCGCGAAAGTTTTCAAATCAAAAAAGAATATGAAAAAGGAATCGTTCGCTCGCGCGGAGCACACAGTGCTCGGTCGCATAACTGACGCCCTCTCCGCTCACCTCTGCAAAGGCAACCTGCCCCCACAACGCCGCCGCCTGCGACGAAGACGGCGGAGCCAAGCAGCTTCTCGCCGCCACCTTCCACTGCTAATCTCACCACCCCTCCTGCATCCCGTTTACCGCCGCCGACGAAGCCCAAGCTCGCCGGCGCTACCTTCTGCCTTCTCGTGGATCCTGGGACGGCCGAGCCGTCGGGCTACACTGCGGCGGGCAATTAGTTGGTTCTCCTCTCCCATCGTTGGGGGGCATCCTTCCGAGGCGCAGTGGAGCAATCGACGGGAGCCCTTGCGGTAATTGCTCGGATTCGAATTCCAGATCCTTTTGGAGTTTCTACGGCAACAATCCTCGCTGGATCCGGACTCCCTTCTTCTAATCGGATCACAGGTGAGGCCTCGGCTCGACTGGATATAAAGTGCAGCCAGCCCTCGGTGTGCTTCTTCTCATCAGATTAGATACAAGCCAAGTCCAATTGGTTTGCCGCTGAAGCAACTCTTCTCCAACAAGACCTGCTTTTGCAATTGCTCCAATGGAGGTCTGTAGCGTAGCCAGGATAACGAGCTTTGCACATTTTGGCCTGAAAATTTTGCCTAAGCTCCTGGCTCTTTCTCCCGGTTCATTGGGGAAATTCAGAAAGGTCTCACCAGCGATGGGAACTGAAACTGTGTTGAGAAAACTGCCGGAGCTGCTGCAGGATGTATTGAGAAAGGTCTCACCACCCATGGAAACTGAAACTGTGGTGAGAAATTTGCCGGAGCTGCCGCAGGATGTATTGATGGACATATTTTCACTCCTGGAGATACCCGACCTCATGCTTGCGGCCTCTGTCAGCTCCTCCTGGCGCTCCGCGTATACCAGCCTCTACAGCCAGCTTAAGCTGTACACAAACGGCCTCAAACGCCTTGCCTCCTCTACACCTCTGAATCTGCTGGTGAGAATGTAGCTTGTCTCTACAGCCTCGCAGAGAAGAGGGTCTACAATTTAACTCTCCCGGATCCACCCATCCGCAACAGGTATCTTATTGGGTCATCACATGGTTGGCTAGTTACCGCGGATGACAAGTCTGAGCTACACCTTATCAATCCGGTCACCGGCCAGCAGATTGCTCTCCCGTCGGTGGTCACCATTGGTTATGTAGAGCCAATCTTTGACAATGCAGGCACAATTATTATGTATAAATTGCGGCAGCAACTTTACGATCCGGACTTAGACCCCGAAATGGTTGGTCCCAAAATGTTCCCCCATGCTCCCGACAAGCTTCGTGACCATGTCTACATCACGGTATTTATCTTTCCGGATCCATCCACAGGAAGCTATATTGCGGTTCTCATCCATGGTCCAGTACGTCAGCTTTCGTTTGCAAGGGTAGGAGATTGTAAGTGGACCTCGCTGCCGCCGGGTTGGGACTATGATCTATGCATCTACATGGATGGTCTATTGTATGCATCCACAAGAGCCGGGCGAATGGATGCTTTTGACCTCACTGGTCGTACCGTCACGAGGAATATAATTGCAGATGAGATTGCCATTTACAGTTCTGAGTACAAGGGGCAGTTCTACCTTCTTCAGGGTCCATGGGGCGGTCTGCTGCAAGTTTGCAGGAAGGCTGAACTCATAGATGCGGGTTATGAGGAGCTCATAGTTAAAACTAATAAAGTCTGGTTACACAAAGTTGATATGGAAGCAGAAGAGCTCGTGGAAATAAATAGCTTGCATCATAACGTGTTGTTTCTTGGGCGTAACCAGCCTATATGCCTTAGTGCTGAAGAATATCCGCAACTGAAGGCAAATTGTGTCTATTTCACAGATGATGAGCAATATAATTGGATGTATAAGACGAATCCCCGGGATATAGGTGTTCTCAACCTTGAAGATGCCAGTAGGGAGGAAATTGTGTCCCCGCTTTGGTGCAGCTGCCCAAGTCCCATATGGATAACACCCAGTTTTACAGTGATGAACCTGTCAATGTACAAATAGGTAGTTTTTTGAATTATGTACCTTGATTATTGGGTTTGTTGACCAAATTAGTCACTCTTTTGCAGGCAGATGCTATGACAACGGAAGCATGTTCCGTTTATCTCTTTTTTCCATACATTCTTTGCTGTATCTGATAAAACTATGGTCGAAAAAAATAGGAATGGAAATGATGGTTCTCTACAACAATTTGGTTTGCTGAATATTGTTTGTTTGATACCCACCCCCCCCCCACCCCCTCTATAACTGAAAGTATGATTTGCGTACTCTCGGGAAAAAAACCCTGAAAGTTCAAGCCACGTAGTAACCATCGAGTAGAATGGTCTATTATTCTCTTCAGTATGATATACTATGTATTTCTGATGCTTTCACTGTCCCTGGATCATTTATTTAATTGGGATGTTCTTCATTAACTAGACATTGAACGTGACATCATTTTCTAAGTATTATCGGCACATGTTGTCAGTGGAATTGCTAATCCCTGTCCAGGGGAAATATCAGGTGCTCCCATCCTTGGGGTGCTTCCTATACTCCAAGTGTAAAACATGAATTTTAAATGTTTCAAAAATTCTGAAAATAAATGTGAATGTTCATAAGGAATGTGACTACACCTCCTAAAAATTTCAGGTTCAAACTCAAAATGTACATTCAGAAACAAAAAAGACAAATTCAGATGTGAATAGTGTCAAATGTTGCTTTTGTCTTTTTATGACACTATTCATGCTAGATTTCACTTTTTTTTTTCTCAATGTACATTTAGAGTTTGGACCTGAATTTTTTAGGAGTTGTAGTCGCATTCCTTGTAAACATTCATATATTTTTCTATAATTTTTTGAAACATTTAAAATTGAATCTTTTGAAGTTGGAGCATGGGGAGCACTCCAAGGATGAGAGTACTTGTTATTTCCCCTCCCTGTCCATGGTTGAAGATAACTGAAGATTTTATGTAAATTACACTCTTGCTCCTGGGCTACTTAATACGGTTCTTTCATGCTTTGGCAAGCATTTCGGACGAGTTACTGTGGTCGGCATCTTATGTAGGTACGCCTACCCGTGCTAATTCACTATTTTTTTAGCTGGTGTACATTTGTTCTCCTTGTATACGATGCAATTTTATGCTCCCTGCAAGGCATGTGCATGTCTTGGTTAAAAATAAAAACAGAAGTATGCATGTCGGCAAAATTGCAGCATTTTTTTTGAAAAGGAGGATGACCTCGGCCTCTGCATCAATTGATGCATGCAGGCATATTATTAAATAAAAATGTAACAAAGTCTTAAGGTCTCAAATAGCTCATAAACTACTGAGCAGAAGTCGAAAAAAATAAGTCTGAAAAGCGCCAAAACTGGCGATAAAAAACATGAGCATAAACACTTGCGAAACTGGTGGCACAACTCCAAATGTTTTCCCTGCAAACTAGTCTAGAAACTACTTTTATGCAATTCCGAGTATCACCTTCACAATCATCGATGCACTCAGTGTATAACGATATCTTTAATAGTAGAGAAGAATCTGTTTTGGCGGAGCACGAGTACCATCGGTGAGAAGGAATTGCAGAACCCTGAAGCGGCAGCCATCACGCCATCTCATGCTCATTGGGGATCCAATATTCCACTACAATTTCAAGTTGGCGCAGTCTGCCAAAAAAAAGGAAAAAAATTCTAGGGGCCAGATTCCAAGGCGCCTAGGCAGCTATGAATTTGATCTCATGTTGAGGTTGAACAAGGGGCCACGACAGTCAAACATTAAAATTAAAATCTACAGGGATCACAACTAATGATTTGAACGATCATTTCTCGTGAATGATAGTTTGGTTCGATCAGACATTTGTATGGGACATCTGAATCTCATAGTGCAGGCCAGTGAAAAAGTACTGCTGCTTATGAAATAACGTGGTTGCTTTGATGTGGGTTTACACAATTCATATCTTCTGCGATCTTGTAAAACAGCCTCCTTGTACTTGGACTAAGAATTTCAGCACTGACAAAAGATTGGATATGTGTCTAGTAAATATTTGAATGTCGTGTTGTTCATCGAAATACTACACTCCATAATAGTAGATCTTTTTAATCGATTCCTACTTACACATGCTATGGGGGCATTGTGCAGGTTCAAGCCACATATGCGCAGGAAGATGGATGAAAACTATGATGGAAACACTCATCAGCGGGAATTTGCTCGACCAAGAACACTTATGCCTTGGTGATACAGGTGTATGAAAGAAGTTGAATAATACAGAGCCACTAATACCGACCATCAGTAGAATAACAACCTCTTCGATCTTGATGATGCTGTTCAGGAAATCAAGAGAATACACTGGCATGGCGTGTCTATACCACTACCAGAAATGGCATGTCTTCTCTAACTACAAGCGTAGGCAAGATGTTGCATGTGCCCAATGCTGTTCGATCGAAGGCTGGCAAGGATTTTACTTTTGAAGACCGATGCTTTTTAGTCCTTATGATAGGTCAAGTCTAGTTGAGAGACATGATGTAAGGGCCAGATCATTCTGGCTAGTTCTGAATTTACATTCGGACCCTGCATCTGTATTTTGTTTGTCTTGAAAACAGACCAATCCGCCTTCATCCAAGGCCCTTCTAGCGGACTCTATCACCCACCCCAACCAATCCGCCTTCATCCAAGGCCGGTTTATTTTGGATGGTGCAGGTCTTTCACGAAGTCCTCCATGAAGTCCGAGCCAAGAACCACCGCGCGGTCTTCCTAAAGCTCGACTTTCACAAAGCCTACGACACTGTCCATTGGCCCTTCCTTTGGGAAGTTTTGCTTCGAAAGGGCTTCGACGACCGCTGGGTGACCCGCATTATGCAACTCGTCACCTGCGGTCGGACGGCGGTCAACATCAACGGTGAGATCGGGCCTTACTTCCCCACCTTATGTGGGGTCCGCCAGGGTGACCCATTCTCCCCGTTTCTGTTCAACATGGTTGTCGATGCCCTCGCGGTCATCCTTGATAAGGCCAAAGCTTGCGGCCATATCCGCGGCGTAGTCCCCCACCTAGTGGGTGGGGGAGGGGTCTCCCTCCTCCAATATGCGGACGACACCATAGTTATGGTAGAGGGCTCCGCGTCCGACATCGCCAACCTGAAGTTCCTCCTCCTGTGTTTCCAAGAGATGTCTGGGCTCACCATCAACTTCGATAAGAGCGAAGTGATGGTCCTTGGCTATCCTTCGGAGGAGGCTTTATCCATTGCGGACCGGTTGAACTGCCGCCTGGGTTCCTTCCCCACGACTTACTTGGGGATACCCATTAGTGATTCCAGGCTCACCGTTGCTGATCTCCGCCCAACGGTGACTAGGATGCAACACCGGGTTGAACCCTGGAGGGGGAGGTGTTAATCGAAAGCAGCCAGGGTAATCCTAATCAACTCTTCGCTTGTTAGCCTTCTCTGGTTTCTCATGAACTTCTACGGTCTCCATGAGACCCTCCATCAGGAGGTTGCCAAATACCAGCCGAGGGTTTTTTGGGCTGGTGAGGGCGACAAGCAGAAGTACCATATGGTGAGCTGGCTCGACATTTACAAACCCAAAGACCAGGGTGGCCTTGGGATCTTGTCATCTCAGTGCATGAACATTGCTCTCCTGACCCGTTGGCTGTGGCGTATCGCAAATGGGGAGGGAGGCCTCTGGCTTACCATCATCTGTAATAAGTATCTTCGGGGCCAGCCTCTTGCCTTTTGCCAGCGTACGGGTGGATCCTAGTTCTGGCAGTCCGTGATCCAGCTTCTGCCAGTCCTTCGCATCGGCACGTCCATCTCAATTGGATCCGGGTCCTCGACCCTGTTCTGGTTCGACCGCTGGTTAGGGGACTCCCCCCTGGCTGCGCGATTCCCAAAACTCTTTGCCATTGCGGCCGACCCTCGGGTCTCTATCGAGACGACCCTTATTGACTTATGGCATCTCACTTTCCGACGCCCCTTCGGCCCCCTCGAGGTGGCTGCTTGGGACTCCCTCCTACAAGACATCGCCCTTATGCCGATGAACGTCGAGGAGGACCTGGATGCCCTTTCCTGGCGCCTTGAGCCGTCTGGCCGCTTCTCCACGAAGTCCTTGTATGCCGTCATTGCGCCCTCGGCAGCCCCGGAGCCCTTTAGCCTGACCTGGGACATCCGCCTACCTCTGAAGATCAGAATTTTCCTGTGGCAATGGATTCGTGGACGCCTGCCCTCTGGGGTTGAAGTCCTCAAGCATAACGGCTCGGGCGATGGGATGTGTCCCATCTGTGTTGGACCCATAAAAAGCGGGATTTGCGCTTGTGGCAATTCTCGAGCGAGCGGAGCTGAAAACGAAGACGAAAGATTTTGCCAAAAATGCGGGGTAGAATTTGTGGATTCTCGGATACGAAGATATCAAATGGGATACATCAAACTCGCATGTCCCGTGGCTCATGTGTGGTATTTGAAAGGTCTTCCTATTTATATCACGAATCTTTTAGATAAACCTCTTAAGAAGTTGGAGGGCCTAGTATACGGCGATTTCTCTTTTGCTAGGCCCAGCACTAAAAACCCACTTTTTTACGATTACGAGGTTTATTCGGAGAGGAAATTGCAGTACGATCGAGGATGTAACCACATCTTCTTCTCGTGCTCTACTGCCCAGTTCCTGTGGGCTTGCTTCCGCAAAACGGTCGATGGACGGTGCTGCAATACCAACTTCCCCGACTTACTTGCAGAGCTCAACGCTTCCCCTACCCACTACCGCCATATTAGATGGCTGTGCGTGGGGTTCTCGCCTGGACGCTTTGGAACATTCGCAATAAGCTTGTTATTCAGAAGGTGCCTCTCCGACATGCGACAGACGCAATCTTCAAAATGTGTGGTTACTTGCAGCTTTGGCGGCCGCTTAGCCGCCCTTAGGACATGGACGTCATCACCACCCTCCTCACCGACGTCCGCTCGATGGCGCTCCGTGTGGCACCCCCGCTGCCGCCCCTCCCCCAGAGCCGGACTAGGCCATCTAGTGGCTATGTGGCGTGTATGTTTTTGTATTTAGGGCTTGTTGTGTTGTGCCCTCAGCATTGACCCTTATGTCTTCTATGTGTTCTTGTGGACCTCCGTGTGCGTCTGTGTGTGCTTTGTTGAACCTTGTTGGATGCTTGGCTTGGGAAGTTTGCTTTTATAATATAAAGTGGGGCGAAAGCCTTTTTCGGTAAAACAGACCAAGTACAATGAAGTTTTAACTAACACAGATTTTCATCAGTACTTTTTCATCGCACGAACCAGGAAACCATCACAATGACAATGTCCGTAATCTCTTTACGATATTGCGTTGTTGCAGAAGCCGGGTGTAATTGGTATCTCTGCGATATTAATATATTCCCTTCCTCGTATTTTTTTTACATGGCGCTATTTCTATTTCTGTCTGTATACCATAAGCCACTCATTTTCTTTTTGTCTGCGGCTGCTGCATAATATCATTTGTAGGATTTGCCACTATTGTTCCTATTCTGAACATAAAGGATTCAATAGAACTGGAAACATCAGTTCTAAATTCTGTTGTATAAACAATCTTCGTTAGAATCTAAGACACCAAGACCTTTCCATCCATCACAAAAGACCATTCACAAGATTTTTGTACAAAATTCTTGAATGAGCACACTATACCCTCGTGCACACATCTCATGTGAAAGAAACAGAGTGAAAACTAATGCTAGCACTCGCTACAGAAGTCTCTTGTGAACAAAGTAAAAACTAATGCTATCAATTTCTACAGAAGCACCAAGCAGTGGGCTCATTTGCTCAAACTATGGAGCTAGATGTTCCTCTCCTTTTCTATAACAAGGAAGCCCTTCTTCTTGCAACTTTCAATCAATGGCATTTAGTCTGAAAGGAAAATCAATGGCATTTAGTCTTAAAATTTATTACGAGAGAGTGTTCACAATATTTGTACAAATTTCTCAAAAGAGATTCCTGCAAATTCTAAAGGCTATAACAAGGGCATCCTTCATGCTAACCAGAGCATAATCTTCATGAAGTGCAGAGGATATACCGTTTTACTTGCTGATGCCATGACAATAGTACCGGTGCTTCCCTAGCTGGCTCTTGTCCTTGGCAATCACAAAGCAACCCAGCAGTGTTCCACTCCCGCTTTGTGACGATTTCGGATATGGCGATCCCTCTAAAAAGAAAGAAAGAAACAAAAACCTAGATTAGTCCCTAAATTTAGTTTACCATACTCAATTAGGAAGTCGAGAGAGAAGCACTACCTCATGGTCAGTACAGCCATATTCAGAGTTCTGGTTTTCAAAGAAGCAGATCATGCATTGGGTCATTTGATTCTTCTTGAGGTTGCTAAGGTTCTTATCCCGGAAGCTCCTGTGAGCGTCCCTCTCGATCTACAACAGTCAAACAATTTTCAAAATCAGTCAGTTAAGTTCATGCCTATGAGCAACAAAAATGCAGCTAGTAGTAAAACATAATGGGCAATTGGTCTTCGGAAAGGCTCAAACAAAAGAATGATCTGCTGTCACGTGACATACAATTGGAAATTTCTATATCGTCACAATATGATCAAACACTAAGGAAAGATACACATTCTTCACCAAAACAGCTATCTGATAAATCCCCAACTTCAAATGGCCAAAGGTTTTCAGGTAGGCTTAGTGTCGGTGTCAAAACCGGCGGATCTCGAGTAGGGGGTCCCGAACTGTGCGTCTAGGCCGGATGGTAACAGGAGGCAAGGGACACGAAGTTTTACCCAGGTTCGGGCCCTCTCGATGGAGGTAAAACCCTACGTCCTGCTTGATTAATATTGACGATATGGGTAGTACAAGAGTAGATCTACCACGAGATCAGAGAGGCTAAACCCTAGAAGCTAGCCTATGGTATGATTGTTGTTCTGTATGTTGTCCTACGGACTAAAACCCTCCGGTTTATATAGACACCGGAGAGGGTTAGGATTACACAAAGTCGGTTACAATGGTAGGAGATCTACATATCCGTATCGCCAAGCTTGCCTTCCACGCCAAGGAAAGTCCCTTCCGGACACGGGACGAAGTCTTCAATCTTGTATCTTCATAGTCCAGGAGTCCGGCTGAAGGTATAGTCCGGCCATCCGGACACCCCCTAATCCAGGACTCCCTCAGTAGCCCCTGAACCAGGATTCAATGGCGACGAGTCCGGCGCGCAGATTGTCTTCGGCATTGCAAGGCGGGTTCCTCCTCCAAGTACTTTATATAAGATTTTGAACACAAAGATAGTGTCCGGCTCTGCAAAATAAGTTTCCACATATTGCCATAGAGAGAATAATATTTACACAAATCTAATCTGCTGACGTACTCCATAGTGTAACACACCACGGTTAAGCCTTTATCCGAGTCGTTTCATTATCCCACCTCAGCGCGTCATGCGAGGCGGCTTCCTTGTCACGTCTTGTTAAAGCAGAGATCGTGTCCCCTTATTCCAGGATTCTCATCAATACGGGCGTGGGTAACCCAACCGCTTCTAGGACTTCTAGATTATAGGCAAGTCCAAACGGACACGGAGAGGACGCTTGATATTCACCCTCTTTATAAAGGGACAAGGCTTTTATTTTTCCCTCCCGTGCTCAATCGAATCCTTCCCCCACCTCAAGCTCAAACGCCCAAAGTTCAGGTCAGGTGCTCCGAACCTTCAGTCATGTCCGGATCTAGCCTTCAAGGCCGATGGGTGCCTTCCACCGTCACGGAAGAAGACATCAAAAAGTTAAGGGAGGCCAGATATCTGACCGCCGAGATCTTGCATCGGCTGCCTCCCCGAGGGCAGGCCGTCCCCACCCCCGAACCCAACGAGAACGTCGTGTTCGTCTCCCACTTCCTCCGAGGTCTAGGCCTTGCTCTGGATCCTTTCGTCAGGGGTTTGCTGTTTTATTACGGGCTAGACTTCCATGATCTAGCTCCGGACTCCTTTCTTCATATCACGACATTTATTGTCGTGTGCGAGGCCTTCCTCCGGGTTACCCCTCACTTTGGCCTATGGCTCAAGACCTTTGAAGTAAAGCCGAAGATGATCGAGGGGCAACATGCAGCGTGTGGAGGTGCCTCAATACGCAAGATGACAGGAGCTCCGTGGCCCAAAGGTTCCATCCCAGAGGTGTCTGAATTGTGGCAACATGACTGGTTCTACATCATGGCTCCTAGAAGTGCCAAGTGGGCGGCCGCCCCTGTTTTCCGCTCGGGCCCTCCACCACAACTGATGTCATGGATCAGTAGAGGTCTGAGCTGGGGTCCAGCCAAGGACGTGCCTATACTGCAAAGCCGCATTCGAGATCTATTCAATGGAGATTTCAGTTTGGTTGCGGTAATACAAGTTATGCTGGTTCGTCAAGTCCAAATGTTGCAAACGCCAGCCTCTTCGCCTGTGGGAGTTCAATCCCGAGGGACCGCGTGTCATTCAAAATTTTCTCGGCCTGATGCACGAGGAGATGTACAAGTCATTCTTCGGACCTCAGTTGGAGTGTCCGGAAATCACCGAGGACGTGGGCCTGAGTAGTAACCGCGCCGCCGAACAGGTAAGGCATCTTCCGGCCGAACATACTATCTCTCCTTTGTTACGAAGTTATTTCTGAGGGTTCGCTTTTTGACCAGGACTCGCTAACAAAGGCGAAGTTGATTCGGTGTTCGGCCCCCCTCCCTGAGGGTTTGGAAAATCTGGTATTGGAAAAGATGCTCCAGACCGCACCTTGCCCGGAGCCCTTGGAGGAAGATACTATGGAGGATAATACGGGCGGACGCGGGCCCCCAACGCTGCCCATTCTAACCGAGGGAGCGAGCGTCTCCATGAAGGAAGACGACCAGAAGAGGAAAAGGACTGCGCCCGGGGATTCGGAAGCCGAAGCTTCCAAACGGGAGAAGAAGTCTCCCACAGAGGGTCCTACCTTGGGGGCGCTGTTGCCGCACAAAGTCCACGGGGGGATCAATTCTCCCGCGAGTCGTAAGTGACCGAAATACTTTAATATTACAGATATGCCATCTTTTTCTTCTGAGAAAATAACCACCACATATGTCTTTGCAGTTCGGGCCTTAGCCCCTCTCAAATGAGCTCGTCTTCGGGGGATCTTCTTCCAGAGATGATGGAGAGCGAAACGCCTCCTCCGGACTCCTCCGCTCCGAAAGCGGGCGACCCTGAAGTGTCGTCGCGTAGGGCCTCTCCGAGTCCGGTGAGGCCAGAAGATAATCCCATTGAGCCCCGAAGCTCCCAGTGTCCGGCTCCCAAAGAGAGCAGACAAAAGAGTCCGACACCGTCTAGTGTGCGATCGGATGTTTTGAGGGAGTTGGTGGGGCGAGCGGCCATCTCAGATGAACACCATGTGCTGATGAATACGGTGATGGAGAGAATATCATCCGCCGAAAGCGGATTGCATGAAGCTTTTATGAGTCTACTGACAGGCTTTGAGGTACGTAAAAGAATGTATGATAGTCCTGCACATGCTAGGTGTGCCCTGTGTAGATAGTAGCCCCTGAGACTCTAGTTGTCATCGGAAACGATGATGAACAGGGGATCATGTTCCCAGGTAATAACATTACTACCTCTATGTGCAGGTGATGGAAGCTCCGGTGGCTAGCCGGACTAGCGAGTTTGCCCATTTAGAACGGCAGTTGGATGCGGCAGATACCGGCATCGAGCTTGTTAACAAAAGGCTTCACGAGGCACAGGGTAAGTGTCATTATCTGGTAAACGCCACATAGGAAGAGCAGCATGATGCCAGTATCTTTAATATGTTGTGACTGCAGATGGAGCTGCCACTGTTGAAGCCTTGCGGGCAGAACTTGCCCGAGCCAAGGAACAAGCGAGGTTGGGTAATGCGGCTGCTTTGAAGGCGGCCGAAGAGTTGCAAGCCGAGAAGGCCGCGCATGGCGAGAGCCGAGACAAGATGGCCAAGATGGCCATAGAATTAAAAGCCGCCACCGACCGTTGCCGGGTTCTTGAAAAGGAAAACCAAGCGAAGGCATCGGACCTTGAGAAGGCTGCTGCGACGACAAAGGACCTCCGCTCTGCTATGAGGGCAAAGAAGGAGGAGCTGCGGGAAGCCGGGCATATTATAGCTGGGAAATCCTTTATGTTGCGGAGGAAGTTCGGAGATCCACGGTATGCCCCTATGGATCGGCTGTGGAGTTCAGAGGATGTATATATGGATTTGGCGGCGAGCGCTGCCGATGCGGCCAACTATTTCCAGGGTCAGACGGACCATGAAGTAGACCATCTGTTTTGGAGACAATTCCATTCTCCCGAGCGTCCGCTTTCATTGACTGACCAATTAGCCGAATGGGCCGAACTAAATAGGTTGTCCGGACTCTCCATGAGGTCTGTTGTGGATCAGCTATGGCCGAAAAGGTCAAAACCGAACAGCTATTTCAGCTTGGTGCAGCAGTTCCTTGACGTGGTGCCGCGCATTAATGCGATGAAGAGGTCGGCGTGCATAGAGGGCGCGCTGATGGACTTTGCCCGTGTTAAAGCATACTGGGCGGAGATGGATGCTACCACTGTTGCAGCGCGGGATTCGGCCATAGGTCGAAGGGCTGCTGAGCACTACTTTGAAGAAGTTCTTGAGGGTGCTCGTTTGATAGAGACCCAGTGCTCAAAAAATATTATGTTTGAGTGATATGTAATCTCATTGTAAGCGAAATTCTTTTATAAATTTTTATAAGGCTATTTTTATACTTTTGCTTGAAAGTAATATGATGCCTCCTAGGCGGCCGTTTATGTATACATGTGTATAACCTGAAAGATTGCAGCCGTCGGCTTCAACCCTCACGCATATAATGCGGAGGTGCTCGCAAAAACACGCGTTCACACTTAACCCAACGCCTTGGTCCTATTAAGGAGGTGATAGCGGAGCGAGCGAGGCAACCGGACTATAATGCTTTAGCACTTTCAATTAGCCATAGGAGTTTGACAGTGGGGCTACTAAATAGCCCCTGGTGGCTCTGCACCTTCCCGATCCCGGGGTGCGTACATGCCTGGCCGGAAAACGTCCCTTCGTTAAGGCGGAGGAATTCTAACATTCCAATAGGTCATCGAGTGGTTGACCAGTCTCATGCTATATCATGACAGTCAGTTTTCGGCTTTCTCTACTGAGGTGCTCGTCCGGATGAACTAGGGCACAATCGCAGTAGTTCTCCTGGTGCTACCTTAGCCGGTAAAGCGTAACGTAAGGCACCAAAACACAGGAACCGGGAAAACCCAACATTTGACCAAAGACAATGATTCGGAGCTGATGCATATAAGGCCAAACTCGCGACGCCGAACACTCCCTAAGGTATTCGGTCTTAGTGGTATAAACCGGGCCTAAATAATGGCCTTTGTAAGAAGCCCCTTGTGTCCAGGTACGTGCATTGTTCTGGCGTGGCCACATGCCAAGACATCAGCATCCTTCTCAACGGTGGATATGTATCAACAAGAGACAGTAAAAAAGGTTTATGCAGGGTCTTAATCTAAAAATAATCCTTGGAGCGGGTCCCTGCTACACGTCTGCGCCTGTGTCTCCGTTGTGCCGTATCCTGGACGGGTGTAGCACGATGATCGTCTGTAAAAGAGAGGAATTTAGGTGAAAAAGTTCTCGCGCAAAAAGATAGTTTTTTAAGGAAACCATGTATAATTCAAGATGAGGAGAAATTGCCACTTGTCTGCGCGCGTTGAGCCCCTTGTCTTGACAAATAGGGGTGTGACCATTTATTCGGTATAAGTAGGGGAGCCGGACTCGATTAGTTGTGTCTGAGGTCTTGACGACCTATTGGATGCTTTCGTTGGTCCGGGTGCCTTTAGTGTGCGGCTGCCAAGGCAGCCTCACTCTCTTCGGCGCGCAGAGACCGCTTGATATTTCCGTGTACTGAAATGATGCCACATGGACCGGGCATCTTGAGTGTGAGGGAGGCGTAGTGTGGTATTGCATTAAAGCGAGCGAAAGCTTTGCGTCCGAGCAGTGCTTGATAGCCACTTTGAAACGGAGCGATGTGAAAGGTTAAATGCTCGCGCGGAAGTTATCGGGGGAGCCGAATATAACCTGTAGTAGGAGGGAGCCCGTACAATGAGCCCCTGGGCCTGGCGTTACTCCTTTAAATGTAGCATTGCTATGGCAAATTTGTGTTGGGTCTAACCCCATCCCGCGGATTGTATCCTGATATATTAGGTTTAGGCTGCTGCCGCCGTCCATCAAGACTCGTGTGAAGTGATATCCGCCAATTACTGGGTCTAATACTAGGGCAGCCCATCCTGCGTGTCCGATACTTGCTGAGTAATCGCGATGGTCGAAAGTGATCGGTTGAGACGACCAGTGGCAGGACTTCGCAGTGACAGGCACTTGGGTATATTTTCCTGGGAGTGTCGTGTTGTTTTTTCCCTTGATCACGTGTAACACATTTACTGTTTTGACTTCTGGTGGAAATTTCTTTTGTTCCCCTGTGTCTTGCTTGGGAGGCTCGTCCTCGTCTTCACTTGGTGTATCCTCCCCCTTGTGTACGGCGTAGAGCTTGCCGGACTGCTTGAAGACCCAACATTCTCTGTGGGTATGATTAGCAGGTTTACCAGGGGTGCTATGGATCTGACATACTTGGTCCAGAATTTTGTTGAGGCTGGACAGTTCATCCCTGGTGCATTTAGGGGGTGGCTTTTGACCTGGCCGAGAGCTTTTGAATCCGGCATTTACTGCCGTGCCCTTCGTGCCGTCTTCTTTATTCCGGCGTTTGTTATTGCTGTTGCGCCATGATTTCCCGTTTCCATCTCTAACTTCAGATGTACTGGGGTCGCTGGTGCTGCATCTGGCTAGCCAGCTGTCCTCACCCGCGCAAAAGCGGGTCATGAGGTTTGTTAATGCGGCCATCGTTCTCGTCTTATTTTGGCCGAGGTGTCTGGCGAGCCATTCGTCGCGGACGCTATGCTTGAAAGATGCCAAGGCTTCGGCGTCCAAACAGTCGACAATTTGGTTCTTTTTAGTAAGAAACCTGTTCCAAAGCTTTCGGGCTGACTCTCCGGGCTGTTGAGTTATATGACTCAAATCGTCCGCGTCCGGAGGTCGGACATAAGTCCCTTGAAAATTTGCCCGAAAGGCATCTTCGAGCTCTTCCCAACTTTCAATGGAGCTTTCGGGGAGGCCTTTGAGCCAGTGACGAGCTGGCCCTTTGAGCTTGAGGGGTAAGTACTTGATGGCATGGAGATCATCTCCTCGAGCCATATGGATATGAAGGATATAGTCCTCAATCCAGACCCCAGGGTCTGTTGTTCCGTCGTATGCCTCTATGTTTACGGGCTTGAATCCCTCTGGAAATTCATGGTCCAGCACCTCATCGGTGAAACATAGGGGGTGTGCGGCACCCCTGTAGCTGGGTGTACCGCGTTGTTCGGATGTTTGTTGTGTTGCATTATATGCTGGGGCGCGCTTGCGTGGTCCATAGATGAATCTTGTTGCGCCGTCCTTTGGGTGCGAGCCCTCGCATGGGTCGCGTGTTGTATTGTGAGTGGCGTTATATGCCGCTCTGTGTTGATAGAGGGGTCGTCTATCCGACCAGGTGGCTGCTTTGATGTTTGGTTGTGGGGGGTCTGAAGCCTCCTCATCGAATTCAGGTAGCAGCTTCCGTTTTGGGTAGCTCTTGGAGGGGCGATTGTCGCCGTACATCGCTGCTGTGTTGAGTATTTTACTCCATCTGATGTGGAGTGTGTCTTGCGCAGCCTTGAGCCTTTCCTTCTGCTTTTTCAGACTCCTCGCGGTGGCAACAAGCCTTTTACGGGCAGTCTGCTGCTCCAGGTGCCTGTTCGGCGTTATGTCGTTCGGACCATTATCCTTGATAGGATTTGTTTGTTCAGTTTGATTATCCGGATTGCCGTTGTCCGGCAGCGGTTCGCCCTGCTCCAGCGCTGGGTCTGTGTGATCGCTATTTCTGTCGAGGCAGGATTTGGGGCGGCGCTTGCGTCGCCGCTTTGACTGCTTTTCGAGGGAACAAGCCTTCGGTGCGTCCTTCCGCTCCTCGTCGTCATCTTTTGGTGCGTCCACCATGTATACGTCATATGAAGAGGTGGCGTTCCAGGGCCCAATAGGCGCTGGTTCTTCATCGTCTCCTTCATCGGTGTCCATACCGTCGATGTCTTCGGAGTCGAAGTCGAGCATGTCGGTTAAATCGTCGACAGTGGCTACAAAGTGGGTGGTGGGTGGGCTTTGAATTTCTTCATCATCTGTATCCCAATCTCGCTGACCGTAGTCCGGCCAGGGCTCTCCTGATAAAGAGAGAGACTTTAGTGATTTCATAATATCGCCAAAGGGCGAGTGCTGAAAGATGTCCGCGGTAGTAAACTCCATGATCGGCGCCCAATCGGATTCGATCGGTAGAGGCGCGAATGGTTCGGAGTCCGGAGAGGAGTCCGGCTCCTTGGAATCACGAGTCTCGCGGAGTGCGGGGCTGGTGTTCGGCTCAATCACCGTTAGGATCGCAGCCCCCGAGGCGGCGTCCATCCACCCATCCTCGATCGGCGCAGTTGGCTCCGAATTAAGAGTCAAAGCCGATGCAGGTACGGTCTTCAGGGCACTGTTAGGCGGCAGAGCTAGATCATGCTCGTCGTGGCAGTGCGGCACGCTCAGCAGTGACTCGAATCCGTCGAAGATCAAGTCCCCGCGGATGTCAGTCGTGTAGTTTAAACTTCCAAATCTGACCTGACGGCCAGGGGCATAGCTTTCGATCTGCTCCAGATGGCCAAGTGAATTGGCCTGCAGTGCAAAGCCACCGAAGACAGAGATCTGTCCGGGGAGACAAGTTTCACCTGGACCGCATCACTATCGATGATCGTAGGAGCCATCAAGCCTGACGGCGACAGCACAGAGGAACTCTCAATGAAAGCACCAATGTCGGTGTCAAAACCGGTGGATCTCGGGTAGGGGGTCCCGAACTGTGCGTCTAGGCCGGATGGTAACAGGACGCAAGGGACACGAAGTTTTACCCAGGTTCGGGCCCTCTCGATGGAGGCAAAACCCTACGTCCTGCTTGATTAATATTGATGATATGGGTAG
Source organism: Triticum dicoccoides (assembly GCF_002162155.2). Classification (NCBI taxonomy): domain Eukaryota; kingdom Viridiplantae; phylum Streptophyta; class Magnoliopsida; order Poales; family Poaceae; genus Triticum; species Triticum dicoccoides. Next base: position 479,077,571 of record NC_041386.1, on the reverse strand, counting down.
TACAAGAGTAGATCTACCACGAGATCAGAGAGGCTAAACCCTAGAAGCTAGCCTATGGTATGATTGTTGTTCTGTATGTTGTCCTACGGACTAAAACCCTCTGGTTTATATAGACACCGGAGAGGGTTAGGATTACACAAAGTCGGTTACAATGGTAGGAGATCTACATATCCGTATCGCCAAGATTGCCTTCCACGCCAAGGAAAGTCCCTTCCGGACACGGGACGAAGCCTTCAATCTTGTATCTTCATAGTTCAGGAGTCCGGCTAAAGGTATAGTCCAGCCATCCGGACACCCCCTAATCCAGGACTCCCTCACTTAGCGATGGCTGTAGTCTTGACAACAAAGGGGAAAGGAAGCAACCTGACTAGATATACTGAAAAGGCTTTCGACCCGCTTTATAAATAAAGCAAACCACCAGAGAGCACACATACATGGACTAGTTCAAACACACACACCTAAGTCCCACAAGAGGAAGTACAAAAGGTTCTACTGAGGGCACAGCTCAACAAGCCCAAACTAAAAGGAAAAAAGGGCGCTGGAGCACACAATAGGTGCCTAGTCTGGCTCCGGATGAGGCGGAGGGGCGGCGGCGACAGTCGGACGGCCATCGAGCGAAGGCCGGTGATGAAGGCGGAGATGGCGTCCTGGTCCTGTGGGAGGCTAAGCGACCACCAAAGCTGCAAGTAACCAAACAGTTTGAAAAGAGCGTCAGTAGCCCGTCGAAGAGGAGTGCGCTGGATCACAAGTTTATTGCGGATCACCCAGAGAGTCCAAGCGATAGCCCCAATCTCAAGCCACTGAATGTGGCGAGAAAGCAGGGGGAGTTCTGGAGTTCGGCAAATAGGTCGGGGCAGTTGGTGTGACACCAATTCCCACCCACCACCTCTCTAAAGCAGCTCCACACAAATTGAGCAGACACACAAGAGAAGAAGATGTGATTCGAGTCTTCGGGGACACTGCATAGCGGGCATAGGCCAGAGTCCGGGCCATTGTGTTTGCGGACCTCGACCCCAGACGGGGTCCGTCCGCGAATCCATTGCCACATGAAGATCCGGATTTTCAGTGGTAGGCGGATGGACCACACCACCGTCAGGGGGGAGGCGCGGTGGAGGGTGCGATGGCCTGGTACACAGACTTGGTGGAGAATTGGCCTGACGGCTCAAGGCGCCAACTCACCTAATCCTGGCCAGCAGCCACTACCGGCTCGTGGAGAGCAACGCAATCAAGCAACTCATGCCAGGCGGCAGAATCTGGAGGCCCAAATGGCCTCCGGAATGCGAGGCGCCCTAAGTCAATAAGGGCCGTCTCTACTGAGATCGAAGGGTCGACAGCGATGGAGAAGAGGTCGGGGAAGCATGCCACGAAGGGGGTGTCACCGGCCCACAGGTCAAACCAGAACAGAGTCACGGTCCCAGATCCAACCGAGATGGAGGTCCCAATGCGGAGGACTGGGAGAAGTTGGATGACCGACTGCCAGAACTAGGAACCGCCAGTTCACTGACAGAAGGCTAGGGGTTGCCCATGTAGGTACTTGTTCCGGATGATGTCTAACCAGAGGCCACCGTGACCTTGCGAGATGCGCCAGAGCGAGCGGAATAGGAGGTCAATATTCATGCGCTTAGAGCACATGATACCGAGGCCACCTTGTTCCCGAGGCTTGCAAATGTCAGACCAGCTGACCATATGGTATTTTTGCTTATTGTTGTCGCCTGCCCAATAGAAGCGAGACTGGACTTTGGCAATCTCATGGTGTAGAGTCTCGTGAAGGTTGTAGAAGCTCATGAAGAACAGGAGGAGGTTGGAGTGGTAGTAGTTGATGAGTATGGGCCACCTTAGACAACCACCTACCATGCCAAGGCTCTATGCGCGTTTGCAACTTGGCCACGGTCAGACGCAATTCAGCGATGGTAAGCCGAGAGTCACTAATGGGCGTTCCCAAGTATGCCATGGGGAAGGAGCCCAGGCGACAGTTGAGCCGGTTGGCAATGTTCAGGCACTCCGCTGGAGAGTAGCCCATCACCATCACATCACTCTTGTCAAAGTTGATCTTGAGGCCAGACATTTGTTGGAAGCAGAGGAGAAGGAACTTAAGGTTAGAGATGTCCGCTTCTGAGCCTTCGACCATGAAGATGGTGTCGTCAGCGTACTGGAGAAGGGAGATCCCAGAGCCGCCGGCCAGGTGGGGGGATGATCCCACGGATATGGCCAGCAGCCTTAGCCTTATCCAAGATGGCGGCAAGCACGTCCACCACCATGTCGAACAAGAATGGGGAGAAGGGGTCGCCTTGTCTAACCCCATAGAGGGTGGGGAAGTAAGGGCCGATCTCACCATTGATGTTCACAGTAGTGCGACCACAAGAAACCATCTGCATCACTCTGGTGATCCATTGGTCGTCAAAGCCTTTCCAAAGCAAAACTTCCCGAAGGAAGGACCAACTAACAGTGTCATATGCCTTATGGAAATCGATCTTTAGGAAAACCGCCCTGAGGTGCTTAGACCGGACCTCATGGAGTACTTCATGAAGACTAGCACCCATCCAGGATATACCGCCCTTAAATGAAGGCGGACTGGTTGGGGTGGGTAATGTGGTCGGCAAGAAGGGTCACCCTATTGGCGTACCCTTTCGCCAGAATTCGGAAACTCACATTGATGACCGTGATCGGACGAAACTGGCGGATGTCGGAAGCCCCAGGCACCTTGGGGATGAGCGAAATGATCCCATAGTTGAGGCGCTCAAGGTCGATGGACCCAACATAGAAATCATCGAAGATGGCCATGATCTCAGGTTTACTCACATTCCAGAAGGTCTGGAAGAATTTAACCAGGAGGCCATCCGGACCCAGAGCCGAGGTAGGATTCATGCCTCTCATGGCAGCCCAGACCTCACCCTCGGAGAAGGGGGCTGTAAGGGCCGCGTTCTCCGCATTGGAAACCATCTGGAGGCCGGTCTAGCAATCATGGGCCAGAGAAAGGCTGCTCCGAGGAGCGGCGAAGAACAGGGACCTATAGAACCCGCCGACATGGGCCCGGATGTTACAGGGGGGCTGCAGGAGAGTCGGGCCATCCTAAAGGAGCCGGATGGTGTTGCGTCTACGGCGGCTGTTGGTGTCAAAACCGGCGGATCTTGGGTAGGGGGTCCCAAACTGTGCGTCTAGGTGGATGGTAACAGGAGGCAGGGGACATGATGTTTATCCATGTTCGGGCCCTCTTGACGGAGGTAATACCCTACGTCCTGCTTTATTGTTCTTGATAATATGAGTAGTATAAGAGTTGATCTACCACGAGATCAAAGAGGCTAAACCCTAGAAGCTAGCCTATGGTATGATTATTGTTCTTGGTCCTACGGACTAAACCCTCCGGTTTATATAGACACCGGAGGGGCCTAGGGTTACACATAGTCGGTTACAAGGAAGGAGATCTACATATCCGCTCTGCCAAGCTTGCCTTCCACGCCAAGGAGAGTCCCATCCGGACATAGGAAAAAGTCTTCAATCTTGTATCTTCATAGTCCAACAGTCCGGCCAAAGGATATAATCCGGCTGTCCGGATACCCCCTAATCCATGACTCCCACAGTAGCCCCTGAACCAGGCTTCAATGACGATGAGTCCGGCGCGCAGATTGTCTTCGGCATTGCATGGCGGGTTCCTCCTCCAAATACTTCATAGACGATTTTGAACACGAGGATCGTGTCCAATTCTGCAAAGCAAGTTCCACATACAACCATAGAGAGAATAATATTTTCACAAATCTAATCTGCCGACGCATTCCGCAGTGCGACATCACACCATAGCCAGGTCATCATTCGAATCGTTTTTCACAACCAACCTCAGAGTGTTTCGCGAGGCGGTTTCCTTGGCACGTCTTGTCGAAGCAGAGATCGCGTCCCCTTATTACAGGATTCCCATCAATACAGACGTGGGTAACCCAACCGCGCCATCAATTACGGCGCTTGGGGGATAAGCGAGTTTTACCAGGCTGGTGGGGGCGCATAGTTTACTCTGCCATTATAAAGGGATAAGGGTTCACCTTTTTCTACCCACACCTTCTTCCTCCTGGTTCATCCATTCTCACGCACTCGAGCTCCAGCGCCCAAGTCCACATCCTTCTCCTCAACCCTCTCCAAACATGTCCGGAGCGGGAGGCAAGTGGATGGTCTCCTCCGTCACGGAGGGAGACATCAAAAAGCTATGCGGGGCCAGATACTTAGCCGCGGATATCACGCACCGGCTGCCAGCCGCGGGGCAGATCGTCCCTACCCTAGAACCTTACGAAAGGGTGGTTTTCCTCACCCACTTCGTCCGTGGACTGGGGTTTCCCCTCCATCCATTCGTCCGCAGACTTATGTTCTATTATGGGCTGGACTTCCATGATCTGGCCCCGAATTTCATCCTCAACATCTCGCCGTTCATCGTCGTGTGCGAGGCTTTCCTCTGCATCCGGCCCCACTTTGGCCTGTGGCTGAAGACCTTCAATGTCAAACCGAAGGTAGTAGGCGGCCAACAAGCGGAATGCGGCGGAGCCATGGTGGGAAAAATGCCCAACGTTACATGGCTCGAGGGCTCCTACGTGGAGACCATAAAGGGGTGGCAATCGGGGTGGTTCTACATCACCGAGCCGCGCGACACCAACTGGGTGGTGGCCCCCGAGTTTCGATCCAGAATCCCCACTCGGCTTACTTCCTGGAAGGAGAAGGGCCTGTCCTGGGGCTCATCGGTGGAGCTGGACGGACTCCAGAAGTGTATACGGAACATGATAAGCAACAAAACTCAAGCTTGTCAACATAGTCCAGGTCATGCTCTTCCGCCGGATCCTCTTGTGCCAACAACGGGCTTTCAACTTATGGGAGTTCGACCCGGCCTAGCAACAGACTCTACACGAGTTCTTCGACATGACACATAAGGACGTCTAGAAGGTGTTGTTCAAGGGCGCCGAGGTCCGCCCTCCCCTTACCGAGGACCGCGGGCTAAGCGCGACGCGCCCTGCGAATCCGGTAAGTTCTGTACATCTCGTAGGGTATTTATTTTCCATAGTTTAACCATGTGCAGGATCTGAGCTCCCATGCCTTTGACAGGAATGGGTGGAGACATCGGAGCAGATTGACTGCCCGGCCCCTCTGCCCGAAGACCCATGCAGACGCTCTCCTCACGGAGATGCGGATCCCGGCTCCTTATGAGCTGCCAGAGAAGAAGCTCAAGAAGAAGGCCACGGGAACCGGAAAGAGTTCCCGACGCCAGGTGGTATCAGACTCATCGTCCGATAACTCCGAGACGCGCTCCTCCCATGAAAACGAGGAGGAGGAAGATGAAGATTCTCCCCACGGGCGCAGGCGGTTCGGAGTCCGTGGCCGGGGAAGAATCCGGCAGTTTGGTGTCACGACTCTCGTGAAGGGTAAGGTCGATACTTGGCTCGATCGCCGCTGAGAATGCGGCCTCCGTGGCGGGGTCTATCCACCCGTCCATGGATGGCGCAATTGGCTCCGAATTGAGGGTCGGAGCGGTTGCCGGTGCGGTCTCCTAAACATTGTCCGATGGTAGAGCTAAATCATGCTCATCATGACCGTGCGGCACACTCGGCAGGGGCTCGAACCCGTCGAAGATCAAGTCTCCGCGGATGTCGGCCATGTAGTTTAAGCTTCCAAACCTGACCTGGTGGCTAGGGGCGTAACTCTCGATCTGCTCCAGATGGCCAACCGATTTGGCCCGCAGTGCGAAGCCGCCGAATACAAAGATCTGTCCGAGGAGAAAAGTCTCACCCTGGACTGCATCGCTATCGATGATCGAAGGAGCCATCAAGCCTAACGATGACGACACAAAGGAACTCTGAATGAAACAACCAATGTCAGTGTCAAAACCAGCAGATCTCGGGTAGGGGGTCCCGAACTGTGCGTCTAGGCAGATGGTAACAGGAGGCAGGGGACACGATGTTTATCCAAGTTCGGGCCCTCTTGATGGAGGTAATACCCTACGTCCTGCTTGATTGTTCTTGATAACATGAGTAGTACAAGAGTTGATCTACCATGAGATCAGAGAGGCTAAACCCTAGAAGCTAGCCTATGGTATGATTGTTGTTCATGGTCCTACGGACTAAACCCTTCAGTTTATATAGACACCGAAGGGGGCTAGGGTTACACAGAGTCGTTTACAAGGAAGGAGATCTACATATCCGTACTGCCAAGCTTTCCTTCCACGCCAAGGAGAGTCCCATCCGGACACGGGACGAAGTCTTCAATCTTGTATCTTCATAGTCCAACAGTCCGGCCAAAGGATATAATTCGTTTGTCGGGATACCCCCTAATCCAGGACTCCCACAGCGGCCATTCGCAATGGCCTGAAAGTAGGCCGTGTTCACGTCGCCCTTCAATACCCATTTCTGGGCGCCACGAAGACTCAAGTAGGCCTCCTCATCAGAGTAGATGACGAAGAGTTGGTCTTCCAAGTCATAACGGGAGAGCCACTCGTCAGGAGAGAGGCCGGTCGTGTCGTCACGTAGGTCCAGGGCCTAGATGTCGGTCAACAAGGCCTTCTTGCGTTCGCGGAGGTCACGCCCCAGGTTGGCACCCCATCCCTTCATGAACTGTTGGCCACGCTTGGCACAGAACTGCCACAAGTCGATGGCCAAGGGAGGCGGGGATGGGGTGAGCACGAGCCTCCACCCAGCGAGCGCCGACCGCCTCCACGAAACCAGTTTGGGACAACCAGAATGTCTCAAACCGGAATCAGGGGGTGGGGTAATCGGTGGCCGCCCGTCGGCGGAGGATAGGAGGGGGGGACGTGGTCGGAGCCAATCTGGGTGTTGGCCCGGAGGGAAGCTAGGGAGCAATAGAGGTCCCATTCCAAGGAGACTAGGACCCTGTCCAGGACGGAGTAGGTCGGGGAGGTCTGACGATTGGTCCAGGTATATCTGGCATCAGTCCTATCTATCTCGCGGAGACCAAGGTCAGCAATGCAGTCATTAAACATTTTCATCCATGCAAAGTTGACATTCATATTGCTCTTGTCTTCCGCAAATCGGAGGAGGTTAAAATTGCCTCCAACCACCACTGGAAGAGAGGCAGCCGAAACCTTCCAGTGGAGCTCCTCGAGGAAGGAGGCCGACATACTGTGGTCTGTCGGGCCGTAGATGATGATGACCTCCTACTTGAAGTTAAGCACCCATTCGAAGAGTTCCATGCTAACAAAGAACTGGCCCCGGTCCATGCTATCCACCTCGAAGGTGGCATCCTTCACACCTAAAAGGATGCCACCCGAATGGCCGGTGCTCCCACTAGAAGGAAGCCAATGCCAAGAGAAGAGGTGGGAGCTCAGACGGTCGAGCTCCGGAAGAGAGAATTCCATGCGCATGGTTTCTTGGATGGCGACAAGGTCAATGTGTTCATCTTGCATGTACTCGATGAGTTGGCGGCGACGACCATCATGGCCGAAACCGCAGATGTTCCAGAAGAGGGCATGCATTAAGGAGCCATTGGGGGGCTACTTGACCCCAGGACACGAGACATGCTTTGAGCGTGGAGAGCAACGGTACGAGAGCACGTGCGACCACAGAGCTCGGCCGTAGCAAGTGGAAGAAGGCCATCGGCACGCCGAGGCTGTGCCGGGGTGGCGTCCTCCGTAGAGGGCGGGGGAGCGGTAGGCGTGATCATAGCCACGCGGGCTTCCACTAGTCTACCTCAATAATCTCGCGGGCCCGAATGGCCTCGATCTGGACTAGGGGGGCAACCTCCCCCTGAAGATGATCGCGGAGTCAGTTGCAACCTTCGTAAGGTGACCAAGCAGAACTAACTCGAGAGCAGAAAAGGAGCAAGTCGCAGCAAAGGAGGGGACGATAGGGGTACCTGGCTCCAGATTCCGGGCAGCGGCCCGGAGCTCCTCCCGGTCGAGAATGGGCAGAGCGGGGCTACCATCCGGCCGGGCAGCGTCGAGCCGAGCGCTATGGCGGGAGGCCGTCATCAGCGAGGAGGTCGACCGACCACCCCGAGAGTAGGCCGCGGACCACGGAGGGGGAGGGGGAGCAGCCACCGGAGTGGTCACCCGCGACTTCCCGCCCACATCCAGGGCCGGCAAGGAGGTCGGCTGTGGCGCCAACTTAGAACACCCCAGGCGCAGTGGAGCGGTGAAGGAAATATGCCCTAGAGGCAATAATAAAGTTGTTATTTATATTTCCTTGTATCATGATAAATGTTTATTATTCATGCTATAATTGTATTAACTGGAAACTTAGTACATGTGTGAATACATAGAAAAAACAGAGTGTCCCTAGTATGCCTCTACTTGACTAGCTCGTTAATCAAAGATGGTTATGTTTCCTGACCATAGACATGTGTTGTCATTTGATGAACGGGGTCATATCATTAGAGAATGATGTGATGTACAAGACCCATCCGTTAGCTTAGCATTATAAATGTTCCTCTGACTATGAGATTATGCAACTCCCGAATACCGGAGGAACACGTTGTGTGCTATCAAACATCACAACATAATTGGGTGATTATAAAGATGCTCTACAGGTGTCTCCGAAGGTGTTTGTTAGGTTGGCATAGATCGAGAATAGGATTTGTCACTCCGAGTATCGGAGAGGTATCTCTGGGCCCTCTCGGTAATGCACATCACTATAAGCCTTGCAAGCAATGTGACTAATGAGTTAGTTGCGTGACGATGCATTACGGAATGAGTAAAGAGACTTGCCGGTAACGAGATTGAACTAGGTATTATGATACCGACGATCGAATCTCGGGCAAGCAACATACCGATGACAAAGTGAAAGTGCAACTATCCCTAGGTGGTTTTGGTAATTCCTAACAACATATAGCTCATTGAGCTAATGCTATTTCAAGATTAATATCTCAGGAAAGCTCAATGATTGGCATGGCATGGATGAGAAAAGTGGACCCCTCAAAATGCTAAGGACAAAGGATTGGCTCAAGCTCAAAGCTCAAGACTCTACATTTTCTATTTTAGTCATCCAAGATCACATTGAGTCTATAGGAAAAGCCAATACTATCAAGGAGGGATGAGGTGTTGCTTAATGAGGCTCTTGCTCAAAATGCTTAGTAATATGCTCCAAAACCCTCAACTACTTTCTCACATCCACATATGACCTAAACCAAAAGTCAAACTCAGCCCCACCGATTCTTTCTATCCGGCACCACCGAGTTTCAAATGTCATAGCCACTGCCACAAACCCTAGGCAAATCGGTCTCACTGATAGGGATCTCGGTCTCACCGAGATGGGATTGTAATCTCTTTGTTTCCCTTTGTAATGTTTCAGTCCCACCGAGATGAGCGGTCGGTCCCACCGAGATTGCAATGTAAACTCTCTGTTTTCCCTTCGTAACATTTCGGTCTCACCGAAATGAGCGATCGGTCCCACCGAGTTTACCTGACCAACTCTCTGGTTAGCTTATTACCAAAATCGGTCTCACCGAGTTTGTGCAATCGGTCTCACCGAGATTACGTTATGCCCTAACCCTAATCATATCGGTCCTACCGAGTTGCATGTCGGTCCCACCGAAAACCCTAACGGTCACTAGCTTTGCTGAATCGGTCCGACTGAGTTTATCAATTCGGTCCCACAGAGATTGGCAAGTTGTGTAACGGTTAGATTTTGTGTGGAGGCTATATATACCCCTCCACCACCTCTTCATTCGTGGAGAGAGCCATCAGAAGAAACCTACACTTCCAACTTACTTTTTCTGAGAGAGAGAACCACCTACACTTGTGTTGAGGCCAAGATATTCCATTCTTACCATATGAATCTTGATCTCTAGCCTTCCCCAAGTTGCTTTCCACTCAAATCTTCTTTCCACCAAATCCATATCCTGTGAGAGAGAGTTGAGTGTTGGGGAGACTATCATTTGAAGCACAAGAGCAAGGAGTTCATCATAAACACACCATTTGCTACTTCTTGGAGAGTGGTGTCTCCTAGATTGGCTAGGTGTCACTAGGGAGCCTCCGACAAGATTGTGGAGTTGAACCAAGGAGTTTGTAAGGGCAAGGAGATCGCCTACTTCGTGAAGTTCTACCGCTAGTGAGGCAAGTCCTTCATGGGCGACGGCCATGGTGGGATAGACAAGGTTGCTTCTTCGTGGACCCTTCGTGGGTGGAGCCCTCCGTGGACTCGCGCAACCGTTACCCTTCGTGGGTTGAAGTCTCCATCAACGTGGATGTACAATAGCACCACCTATCGGAACCACGACAAAAATATCTGTGTCTCCTATTGCGTTTGAATCCTCCAAACCCTTCCCTTTACATTCTTGCAAGTTGCATGCTTTACTTTCCGTTGCTCATATACTCTTTGCATGCTTGCTTGAATTGTGTTAATATTGCTTGACTTGTCCAAAGTAGCTAAAATCTGCCCAGAACTAAAATTGGGAAAAGGATAAGTTTTTATTTGGTCAAGTAGTCTAATCACCCCCCCTCTAGACATACTTTCGATCCTACGCAAAGGGAACAACGTATGTTGTTATGCAGTTTGACCGATAAAGATCTTCGTAGAATATGTAGGAACCAATATGAGCATCCATGTTCCGCTATTGGTTATTGACCGGAGATGATTCTCGTTCATTTCTACATAGTTCTCGAACCCGTAGTGTCTGCACGCTTAACGTTCAATGACGATTGGTATTATGAGTTTATGTGTTTTGATGTACCGAAGGTAGTTCGAAGTCCCGGATGTGATCACGGACATGAAGAGGAGTCTCAAAATGGTCGAGACATGAAGATTGATATAATGGAAGGTTATGTTTGGACACCGGTATAGTTTCGGATGAGTTCGGGGATTTACCGGAGTACCGGGGGGTTACCGGAACCCCCCGGGGGCTTAATGGGCCTACATGGGCTTTAGTGGAAGAGAGAGGAGAAGGCCAAGAGGAGGGGCGCCCCCCAAGCCCAATCCGAGTTGGGAGGGGGTCCTGCCCCCCTTTCCTTCCTCCCCTCTTCCCCTTCCTTCCCCCTCCTAGTAGGACTAGGAAAGGGGGGAACCTACTCCTAGTAGGAGTAGGATTCCCCCTTGGGGCGCGCCCAAGGTGGCCGGCCGGCCCCCTCGTCCACCCCTTTATATACGGGGGAGGGGGCACCCCATAGACACACAAGTTGATTGCTTAGCCGTGTGCGGTGCCCCACTCCACAGATTTCCACCTCGGTCATATCATTGTAGTGCTTAGGCAAAGCCTTGCGTCAGTAACTTCATCATCACCATCATCACGTCGTCGTGCTAACGAAACTCTCCCTCGGTCTCAACTAGATCAAGAGTTCGAGGGACGTCACCGAGCTGAACGTGTGCAGATCACGGAGGTGCCATGCGTTTGGTACTTGATCGGTTGGATCGCGAAGACGTTCGACTACATCAACCACGTTGCGTAACGCTTCCGCTTTCGGTCTATGAGGGTACGTAGACATACTCTCCCCTCTCGTTGATATGCATCTCCTAGATAGATCTTGCGTTATTGTAGCAATTTTTTTAAAAATAATGCATTCCCCAACAGTGGCATCCGAGCCAGTATATGCGTAGATGTTATATGCACGAGTAGAACACAAAGAATTGTGGGCAATAATAGTCATACTGCTTACCAGGATGTCATACTTTGATTCGGCAGTATTGTTGGATGAAGCGGCCCAGAACGACAATACATGACCGTGATGACCCACAAGTGTAGGGGATCTAATGTAGCTTTTCGATAAGTAAGAGTGTCGAACCCAACGAGGAGCAGAAGGAAATGATAAGCAATTTTCAGTAAGGTATTCTCTGCAAGCACTGAAATTATCGGTAACAGATAGTTTTGTGATTAGGTAACTTGTAACGAGTAGCAAGTAATAGAAGTAAATAAGGTGCAGCAAGATGGCCCAATCCTTTTTGTAGCAATGGACAAGCCTAGACAAACTCTTATATGAAGGAAAGCGTTCCCGAGGACACATGGGAATTATCGTCAAGCTAGTTTTCATCACGTTCATATGATTCGTGTTCGGTACTTTGATAATTTGATATGTGGGTGGACCGGTGCTTGGGTACTGTCCTTACTTGGACAAGCATCCCACTTATGATTAACCCCCATTGCAAGCATCTGCAACTACAAAAGAAGTATTAAGGTAAACCTAACCATAGCATGAAACATATGGATCCAAATCAGCCCCTTACGAAGCAATGCATAAACTAGGGTTTAAGCTTCTGTCACTCTAGCAACCCATCATCAACTTATTACTTCCCAATGCCTCCCTCTAGGCCCAAACAATGGTGAAGTGTCATGTAGTCGACGTTCACATGACACCACTAGAGGGATGACAACATACATCTCATCAAAACATCGAACGAATACCAAATTCACATGACTACTTATAGAAAGACTTCTCCCATGTCCCCAGGAACAAACGTAACTACTCACAAAGCATATTCGTGTTCATAATCAGAGGGGTATTAATATGCATAATGGATCTGAACATATGATCTTCCACCAAGTAAACCAACTAGCATCAACTACAAGGAGTAATCAACACTACTAGCAACCCACAGGTACCAATCTGAGGTTTGGATACAAAGATTGGATACAAGAGATGAACTAGGGTTTGAGATGAGATGGTGCTGGTGAAGATGTTGATGGAGATTGACCCCCTCCCGATGAGAGGATTGTTGGTGATGACGATGGTGATGATTTCCCCCTCCCGGAGGGAAGTTTCCCCGACAGAACAACTCTGCCGGAGCCCTAGATTGGTCCCGCCAAGGTTCCGCCTCATGGCGGTGGAGTTTCTTCCCCAAAGCTTACTTATTATTTTTTTCTTGGATGAAATACCTCATATAGCAGAAGATGGGCATCAGAGGGCCACTAGGGAGCCCACGAGGCAGGGGGCGCTGAAAGTGCTAGTGATCAACTAGAGGGGGTGAATAAGCGATTTTTATGAAAGTCTTCAAAACATGAAAGTTTCGAAGACAAATGATAGAAATGAACCTATTAACATGCGGCGGAAGGTAGACTACACTAGGTAAGCCATAGTCAAGTATTCAATGAAGTGAAAGTACGAAGACTATTAGCAGCTAGGCAGTATGGATCACGATGGAAGATAGTATGAAGCGAATCAGAACAAGTAGTCACACATTGAAGTCAAACAGATAATGCAAGCAGGAAATGACTTCATGAAGACAAACTATAAGTAAAGAGAAAGAAGAGATATAGCCAGTTGCTTGGTGAAGACACAGGATTTGTTGGACCAGTTCCAGTTGGTGTGATAACTATACGTCTGGTTAAGGAGGCTGAGATTCAACTCAGAAGGCCGTGCCTTCACCTTGTTCCCCTTGAGCTAAGGACACCCAGTCCTCGCCCAATCACTCAGGTAAGTTTTCAAGGTAGAATTCCAAACCTTCACAGACTTTGTTCACCGATGATCCACAATGACTCTTGGATGCTCAGAACGCGACGCCTAACTGGCTAGAGGATTCACAATCCTCAAGTGTAACAAGTCTTCAGATCACACAGACAGAAAGACTTCAGTGATGCCTAACACTCTTTGGCTCTGGGTGTTTAGGGCTTTGTCCTCGCAAGGATTTCTCTCTCAAAGGCTTCGATGTGGGTTGCTCTCAAACGATGAAAGCCGTGCACTAACTCTGAGCAGCCACCAATTTATGGTGTATGGGGTGGGCTATTTATAGCCACTAGGCAACCCGACCTGATTTGTCTTAAATGACCCTAGGTCACTAAGGAACTGACACGTGTTCCAACGGTCAGATTTCAAACACATGCGGCAGCTTGACTTGGGCTACAAGTAAAGCTGACTCATCCAGCTCTGGATAAGATTTTCTCTCATTGTCTTCGCTTGAAGACTTAGGATTTGGTTGAGCATCACTTTTGTCACTCTGACTTTGTTCACTTGGACCCCACTTAACAGTACAACGGTTCCTATGACTCAACAAAGAAGAAAATGAAACTACGAAACAACTATGTCTTCGTGCTCCAAAGACTTCATGCGATGTCTTCTCATGTCATAGTCTTAAATGTGAATATCTTCACATACCACCATTATCTTCAATGTCTTCACACATTTTTAGGGGTCATCTCCGGTAGGTAAACCGAATCAATGAGGGACTACTACCTGTGTTATCCTGCAATTCTCACAAACACATTAGTCCCTCAACCAGGTTTGTCGTCAATACTCCAAAACCAACTAGGGGTGGCACTAGATGAACTTACAATCTCCCCTTTTTGGTGATTGATGACAAACTTGTTGAAGTTTTCAACAGGGATAAAAGTATGTGAAATTGTAAAGGATTGAGGTATTGTCTTCGTAAGTAGCAAAAGGCTCCCCCTGAAGATGTGCATATAAGTATTTTGCATTCGAATGCAAATGCACATGGCAGGTTGTACTTGTGGAGATCCTCTTCAACTTATGAAGACAATTCATCATGCATGTAGAGATATAACGAAGATAATGACATGCATAATGAAAAATGGACGTCTACAAAATGACTTAGTGCGGAATTTATTGTCGCACATGCGGAATTTATTATCGCATCACATAGTTGACAGAAAAGGTAGCATAGGACCATCAAGTTTAAATGTTACAACTCAAAGAACCAAATGTATCAAAAGCGAGAGTTGTAAGCACTTGGCAAATGTAGCAAAAAGTATAGCAACCACCCATATGGACCCGCTTGAAGACTATCAACTCATATGCTTCTCCCCCTTTTGTCAGTAATGACCAAAAAGGTTTGAAGACATTGAGCTTTCTACGCGTTCCCATGCGGAGTAGGCGAAGTAGCAGGGTCCTCATTGAGGTTTGGTGGTGCAAAAGAACTTGGTGCAGTGTCGATACGCGCCAAAGTTGGAGGTGGTGAAGTAGCATCATCTTGGTCATCAATGACTCTGGCATTGACAGTTGCCGCTGAGGATGAGTAGTCAAAGTCTTCGAGTGAGGGAGTCTGATGCAAGTGAGCATTCCTTGGAGGAGTTGAGTCAAACTTGAATCTCTCTGTGAAGCCATCGTCTTGAAGATCAGCTTCAGCACTAAGTAATGTCAAACTCTTCCATGACCTCCGATAGGTTTCATGAGTGACAAATGCATTCTTGGTGGCCAGGTTGCGAATGCGATTAACATCCACCAAAAGGCTCTGCATCTGACGCTTGAGCCAGTCATGATGCTTATCCTATTTCTAATGTAGGGCAACAAGAAGCTCTCGGTCATTAAGAACACGCGATCGCTTACGAGGCCTTTGGGAAATTGTGCTTTCAGTGGCTTCAGTATGGGCACGAGGTGCGCGTGTATTTCCAGCCAGAGGATAAACATGAGTGATGTCCTGAACTCCTTCAATTGGCTGGGTGAAGTTTTGACGATCGACATTGTGAAGATAAATTGGCTCCTTTGCAAGCTCTGGGTAGATGGCTTCGACAGACAGATCAACCTCTGGCAAGAATATGAGATGATTGCGCACAGACGGCAGATAGTTGATAGCAGAGTGAAGCTTGATGAGGCGCATTACCCATGGAGCATAAAATTTCAGACCAAAGAGATCAGAGCCAAATGCAGCCAATTGCCTCATGAAGAAGTCCTGAGCATTGAAGCTGATGCCATTGAAGATATAGAAAACCAATGTCTTCATTGCTCCTTCAAGCTTCGCTACAGAAGAATGTACTTTGATAGGCCATAGAGTTTGCCTGATGATATGATAAATAGTGCGGGGTAGATACTCTAGGTCTTCAACAAAGAACTCCTTTGGATATTCAGCGTCTTGGGGCAGTGGCTTCATCATGCTCAGCATTTGGCTCATGTTGGGCTCAGGCTTCTGGAAGATGCTCTCCAAGGCATTGCGGTGAAGCTGACAACCTGGTTCATAGTGTTCACTAGGAGTGGGCAGGGCAGTAAGCTCAATGATGTCTTGGGCTTTGGCTTCATGGTGTACATTGCCTATCATCCACTCAAGGATCCAAGTCTTCGGATCCCTATTGTAGCCACGAATGTGGAAAGTTGCATAGAATTGCAGCAGAAGCTCTTCATTCCAATGCTCTTTAGCAGTCACAAAGTTCAGGAGACCAGCATCATGGAAATAGTCAAGTGCCTCTTCTAAGCAGGGCAAGCCAGCCATGGCTTCGCAGTCTAGACGCATATGAGGAAAAATGTGCCCCTGATTGTATAGTATGCATGAATAGTAACTGCCCTGCTGATAACTCCAAAACCTATCAAATGATATTCTTTGCTTGGAATATGGGTTCTTGGCGCTATCAAAGAAGGTATTGTGTGCTATGAAGCCATTCACATTAAATGATCATGGTGAAGTTGCAGTACCTGAAACCTTGGCAGCCTTTGCTTCGGCTTCTAGACCTGAGGCATGTGCTCTACATGATAGTCAAATTGCGGACCGGTAGTAGGTGGAGGAACCAGAATGGGCCAGCGGACGGTGGTAAGTTGACCTTGATAGAATGCTTGCTCAATGGTGTGTGGCCTGGGAGGTGGTACAGGAGTAGAGGCATTGTCTTCGAGCTGCGGATTTGCTTCAGGTGCATTCACTTCTGGCACCACAGTAGCTTCAGGCGCCACATTAGCTTCGGCCATGACAACGTCATTGGCTTCAGTGTTGGTGTTAGTGGCTGCCTCAGAGTTTTGAACCTCCACTCAAGTAGCTGGAGGGTCAGACACGTTCTCCTCGAGAACAACTTCAGGGCTGGACAGGGGTGTAGCAACATGTTCTTCTTCTCTTGATTCTTCTTGTTCATCGGCTGATGCAGCCGGAATGTCTTCAGCAGCTTTTGCTTTGGACTCAAAGACGTTCACAGTTGGAGTGGCGTCAGGGAACACTTGTTGTGCCACTGAGTTATGTTGCTCTTCTCCTTCTGGAATGCTCGACAGAGTGACTTGTGGCCTTGGTCCTTTGTGAAGCCTGCGGAGTGCGGGCGACGCCTTTGGAGAGGGAGTCGGCTGGACCACAAAGTCATCATCTTCAGGCACTGGAGTGGTGGCTTGAGGTGGGGGAGTACTTGGTGATTCTTGACGGGGGGAGACTTGAGGGTGATCATCCCATGAGTCATCATGAGCAATTGGCGTCAAAGGACGACCAATGCTGATGAGCTTGCTGTTTGTGAGAACAGGCGATGATGCCATGTTGTCCTTGATTTGAGGAAGGACTTCATCATCTTCTACATTGTCTTGGGGACCAATGCCTTCAGCTGCGGTGGGGTCAACAGCTGGATCTTCTTCAGTATCAGGAGCCTCTGTGGTAGCAGGCTCATGAACTATCAACTGATGCTCACGGTGTTTTGAAGCAGGGCGAGCAACTGAGATTGGCTCGACGACTAGGGGCTCTGTGGGAGTAGCTCGATCTTTCTTCTTGGTTTTTATTTTCTTGGTCAGTGGAGCATCTTTAGTGGTGGCCTTGGTCTTGCGCTTTCGGGCTTCGGCTTCAGCTGCCCTTGTCTTCTTCAGTTCTGAAGCAGCTGTGGGGACCTGAGGCTTCGAGCCTGTCATACTGGCAGGGAAGACAATGTGAGGTTCTTCCTGCCTTGATGCTTCAGCTTGGGCCACAACAGGCTTCTTCTTCTTCTTGGCAGCCATTCTGGGGTCAATGCCAGGGCGCCCTAGAGCCTTGCGCTTTTCAGCTTCATTGTGAGCTTGAACACTTTTCTCAACAAAGTACTTCATTCTCTCTCGTGAACCTTTTGCTTCCTGGCGTTTCTGGTGGAACTGCTCCTTGATCTCATGTAGCATCTGCTTGAAGCTCTGAACATCGGCCACGCTGAGGTTGGCCATATTCTTCTTGAACTGAGCCTTCTCATAATCAATTTTGTTCTTCAGTTCAACAATCTTCTGACCCAGAGCCAGCTCAGTAGCAACGACACTGTGGAAAGAGACACTGATGCCAATTGGAAGCTCAAGGTCATCGAGGTTGATGCTGGGGTTTTCAGACCATTCATCAATGAAGTTATTCAGGATATCCACATCAAACATGGATAGATCATTGAAGATCTCCGCCTCTTCCTTGCCCTTTATCAGCAGCTCAAGAGCGTCATCGCCAAGATCGTTGTCACTTGACAGATCAATGGCTTCATTCTCGTTCCTCAGAACGGCAGCTGGGGTCAGTGCTTGACCGGAAATCTGGATGGGCTTCTTCTTCTTCTTATCAGTCTTGGAGATGCGAGAGAGATCTTCCGACTGCACATTGGCTTCAGGAGGTGTAGTGGCCAGAGGCTTCACACGCGAAGCTTTTGGTGCAGTGGAGGGATTTGAAGCCTTTGGTTTCTTCTGCTTCTGAGGCTTGGGAGGAGCAAGCACTTCATCAGAATCAGTGTCATCTGCATAGTGCTCCACGACGGCCCCCTGAACAGCAATGTGAGTGAGGAGACCGTCGAGGTTGTAGAAAGGCCCGATGATATTGGGTTCGGCATCATGAGTGCCATCATTCCGAGGAGCAGATGGACCTGGGTTAAAGTCTAATACAAGTGTTTTCTTGTTCTCTTTGGCAGATGCTTTGGCAAATAGAAGGTTGCGCTTGAACAGATTGTCGTCGCGACACCATAGCAGTGATGATGGGTCGACATTTGCAGGCTGTGGTTCACGAACCATACAAGGGTAGAAACCCTGAGCAATAGCTTTAGGTCTGTTCTTGGGTTGAAGATTTCGAAAGAGAATATCACCCCAAGGACACTTGATGGTATTCTTCTCGGCATACTTTTTGGTCACAAACTTGTATTTGAACCATTGCTCTGCCCAATATCTTCGAATCCATTGGATTCGTGTTTTGCGTTGATTGTAATCCACTTCAGGATCAGTCTTGTACAACTCATAGAGATCTTCGGGCAACTCTTTTGATGTATCCCCATGGCGCTTCCTGCCTCCCTTCCTTGCTGACTTATCTGCGGCCATGTAGTTCATACTGAATGGCTTCAAGACTGTCAAAGGCCTCCATTTGCTGGTCAGACAGGAACTAGCTTCGGGAGAATTGATGTGATGCTGTAAGAATTCTGCAAATGAATGCAGACTATGAGAACCAAGGGATTATCCCACGGACATGTACCTGTGACAACATTAGAGATGCGAGGGAAGGGGAAGAGGTCATATGCATTCTCAGAAGATTTTGAAGATAAACCAGTTTAGAAAACATTGACCTCATAGTGCGAAGACATTCACTCATATGTTGAGAGTTGGTTCTAGATTTGTACGAATCCAAGAATAAGTACAAGTGAGGAATCTAACTACTTTGTGAAGCATAAGTGAATATACTAGGCATGTTATGAGATGCAGAACAAGATAGATCCAAATTTGTAGGGACAGAAACCACTTGTGGTTGAAAAGGATGAATCTATCGGATCAAATGGACAGTAAAAAGGAGGTTTTATTTACCACATGAAGAACTGCTAGACGTAGTAGAAGATGAGGCCGAGCAGTTCGAACTTCCATGCCCTAACTTAGCGACGGAGGACACCTACGGCGACGGCGGAGAAGACGATGTCCGCGGTCGGCGTGAGGACGGTGTCGGCGAGGTCGTGGCAGCTAAGCGCTTCGTCGCCGGCGTCGTTGAGAGCTAGTGGTTGCACTAGGGTTTGTGCGAGAAGGAGAGGTGGAAGAAAGGATAATGACCGTGGTGAGATGTATATTTATAGAGGGAGCGACATCACAACGCAATTTCATAGGTGCCCCTGGCGGTTCACATCTGAGGGACACGTGGCGAACATGCAACACATTGGAAGTTGTTCCATGTTCCCACGCACGCCTGGATTGTCGGGTGGTCGTTCCCGCTTCTCCTTGTTTCAGGCAATAAGGATTGAGCATTTAAAACAGATTTAATGTTTGTCTCTGTATCTTCTGCTGACAAGGATGCAGAGAAGACATTCGACGGTTTCAACAGAATGCATATGATTTGGATATATAGATTTGAGAAGGGAGCATAGAGAGGTTAGGGTCCGATCACATTCACTTAGATCAAAAGATTCAAATGAGAAGACATAGCTATAAGTGAATGTTGTAGAGGACAGAACACTAATATATGAATATATCAGAATAAGGCCAAATCAACATTGTGAAGATAAACATGAAGTCATGTCAATATTGAAGACAAATCAAATGTGAAGACTTTGCAAATGTAACGCCAACAGAAATTACTCCAAACAAAAGTTTGGTGGTGGAGTTACCCACCGTATAGGAATTATTAGACCTAGACACGGCGCACAATTATCGTGGCGCTCCGAAGTCAAATTACGCATTAATGTATTCACACTTAGATTGTAAGTCTTCATTAATTGAAGATATACGTTACTTCGTGTGTTGCACATCTAAGTCATCAACATGCATAAGTGTTAGGATGTGTGCCTAATCACAGGACATTTGAGGATTCCAAGATGTTTAGCTCACACCGCAACTTGCAAAACCTTTTCTCATCCAAGGGCTTTGTGAAGATATCTGCCAGTTGCTCTTCAGTGTTGACGTGAATGATATCAATATCTTCCTTCATGACATGATTTCTGAGAAAGTGATGACGAATTTCAATGTGCTTTGTCCCCGAGTGCTGAACTGGGTTGTTGGCAATCTTGATGGCGCTTTCATTGTCGCGGTAGAGTGGTACTTGCTTCAAATGGATGCCATAGTCTTTGAGTGTTTGCTTCATCCATAGAAGCTGAGCGCAACAAGATCCAGCAGCAATGTATTCAGATTCAGTAGTGGAGAGAGATACATAGTTCTGCTTCTTTGAAGACCAACAAACAAGTGATCGTCCCAGAAAGTGACATGTGCCTGATGTAGACTTGTGATCCACCTTGTCACCAGCATAATCAGCATCCGAGAATCCAACTAGATCAAACTCTGAGCCCTTTGGATACCATAATCCTAGTGTTGGGGTGTAAGCCAGATATCAAAGAATTCGCTTCACAGCTAAGTGATGCGATTCCTTTGGTGCTGCTTGGAATCGGGCACATATGCAAACACTAAGCATTATATCTGGCCTAGATGCACATAAATAAAGTAAAGAACCAATCATTGAGCGGTGTACCTTTTGATCGAACTCTTTACCATTGGCGTCAGGACCCAGATGACTCTTGGTTGGCATTGGCGTCGTGTAACCTTTGCAGTCTTGCATTCCAAACTTCTTCATGCAGTCTTTGAGGTACTTCTCTTGATATATGAAGATGTCGTTGCTTTGCTGTTGTATTTGAAGACCAAGGAAGAACTTCAGCTCACCCATCATGGACATTTGATATTGCTCTTGCATCATGTGTCCAAACTCATCACTGTATTTTTGATTAGTGCAGCCGAAGATAATGTCATCCACATATATTTGGCACACAAACAATTCACCATAATATGTCTTCGTGAAGAGTGTGGAATCCAGGGAACCAAGTTTGAAGCCTTTGCTCTTCAAGAAATCTTTGAGTGTGTCATACCAAGCACGAGGGGCTTGTTTGAGGCCATACAGTGCCTTGTTGAGCTTGTAAACCATGTCAGGATGTTTTGGATCTTCAAAGCCAGGTGGTTGTGCAACATACACTTCTTCTTCAATCTTGCCATTGAGAAAGGCACTCTTCACATCCATTTGATACAGAAGGATGTTATGATGATTTGCATAGGCTAGCAGTATGCGAATGGCTTCAAGCCTAGCCACGGGAGCAAATGTTTCATCGAAGTCAATCCCTTCAACTTGAGTGTATACTTGAGCAATGAGACGAGCCTTGTTTCTGACAACTTGACCATGCTCATCTTGCTTGTTGCGATATATCCCTTTAGTGCCTATAATATTGTGTTTATGAGGATCAGGACGCTTGACCAATTCCCACACATTGTTCAACTCGAACTGTTGAAGCTCTTCTTTCATAGCTTGAATCCACTTAGGTTCCATGAAGGCTTCAACAACTTTCTTGGGTTCAGATATTGAGACAAATGCAAAGTGCCCACAGAAATTTGCTAGATGTGTTGCTCTTGAACGAGTGAGTGGACCAGGTGCATTGATGCTATCAATTATCTTCTCAATCTGTACTTCATTTGCAACACGAGGATGAACTGGACGAAGACTTTGCTCTTGCTGATCATTGTCTTCATCTTCAGCATTAGCTTCGGGCTGAGCAGTGTCTTCAGGTTGATTCGGTGCAGAAATGATAAGTTCCTCTTCAGCCTGTGCCTCTGAAGGTATGATTTCTCCAGTACCCATAAGCTTGATGGATTCACTAGGTGGAACTTCATCTAGCACATTTGGCAGGTGCTCTCTTTGCGAGCCGTTAGTCTCATCGAACCGCACATCCACAGTTCCAACCACTTTATAGTGAAAGAGGTTGAAGACTCTGTAGGAGTGCGAATCCTTTCCGTAACCAAGCATAAGACCTTCATGTGCTTTCGGTGCAAATTTTGAAGTGTGATGTGGATCCTTGATCCAATATCTGGCACCAAATACTCTGAAGTAACTTATGTTTGGCTTCTTACAAGTCAGTAGATCATATGATGTCTTCTTTAGAAGCTTGTGAAGATAAACACGGTTGATGACATGGCATGCAGTATCAATAGCTTCAGGCCAGAACTTTCTTGGAGTCTTGTACTCATCAAGCATCGTCTGAGCCATCTCAATGAGTGTTCTATTCTTGCGTCCCATGATGCCATTCTGCTGCGGCGTGTACGTAGCTGAGAACTCATGAGTGATGCCCAATGTATCAAGATAAGTGTCGAGGCCTGTGTTCTTGAATTCTGTGCCATTGTCACTTCTGATATACTTGATCTTGACGCCATAGTTGTTCATGGCACGGTTGGCGAAGCATCTGAAGACATCCTGCACTTCAGTCTTGTAGAGAATTATATGTACCCATGTATATCTTGAATAATCATCAACAATGACGAAGCCATAGAGACAAGCAGTAGTAGTGAGAGTAGAGTAGTGAGTAGGACCGAATAGGTCCATGTGTAGCAGTTCGAAGGGTTGAGTTGTTGTCATGATTGTCTTCGAGGGATGCTTGGCCCTCGTCGTCTTTCCAGCTTCGCAGGCACCTCATAAGTGATCCTTCTTGAACTTGAAGCCCTTGATGCCTATGGCATGCTTCTTCTTTGCGAGAGTATTCAAGTTCCTCATGCCAGCATGCCCTAGCCTCCGATGATAGAGCCAGCACTCTAAAGCTTTTGCAAGAAGACATACGGCAAGCTGTGGCCCTGCTGAGAAATCTACCATGTACAAATCATCTTTCCGATACCCTTCAAAGACCAGAGACTTGTCAGATTCCATTAGAACAAGGCAACGCTATTTTCCAAATATCACAATCATGTTCAAATCGCAAAGCATTGAGACAGACATTAAGTTGAAACCAAGGGATTCAACAAGCATCACTTTATCCATGTGCTGATCCTTTGAGATTGCAACTCTACCTAGACCCAATACCTTGCTTTTACCAGTGTCAGCAAATGTGATGTGACTCTTGTTAGATGGACGTAAGGTGGAGTCCATGAGAAGACTTCGATCACCAGTCATATGATTAGTGCATCCACTATCAATAATCCATTCTGAAGCAGTTGGTGTCATACCCTATAGAACAGTTAGGGGGATAGGCTTCACGAAGAGTATTGTGAAGCATAAACATTTGACGAGCAAGTGGATTATGAAAGCTCAGACCCAGGTTAGAACTGATAGGATGCATGTCAAGCGACTCAGGAATGAAATACATAATAAGATCATTTGGGCATTTTATCTTGTGCCCCACAAGATGTTTTAGGTCCCCAGCAATAGCATCTGACGCATTTGATTTCAGGCTGGAGACCTTTCCCTGCAAAAGAGAGTTAAGTCTTCTTAACCACCCACATCTTTAGGGGTGGCTTCGAAGCAATGAGTCTAAGTGCAGCATCTGAGAACTTCAGCTTTGGAGCCCTAGCAAATAGCCTTGCAGGAGGCGAATGGTACTCATATGAATAAGCAGAGTAGTTCTTGGTCTTATGAACATGGCGGTTTGATGAAACACGCTCATATTCATAGGCCTGAGTATGGTTTCCCTGCAAAAAATTTGTGTTAGGGTGACTCTGGTGAGTCCTCTGTCTGTATGAATCCTTTGGACCATGTGAAGCCTTTGGTCTGGGGTTTGTCTTCTTCCCAGGTTGTGTCATGATGAAATTCACCTGAAGATTTTCAAGACAACTCTTGGGCACCCAGATCTTCTTCAAAGGTGGTCCATTCCTGCAGTTAGTACCAATATACCTGGCAAACACTTCACCATTCTGATTCTTAAACAACGTATAGTTTGCATCAAAGGATTCATCAATGATAATAGGGTTAGCACAAGTGAAGCCAGATAGGGTGGATGGATCCACTGAAGGTTCCTTTGCAGCAACCCATGTGGTTTTGGGGTACTGCTCAGGCTTCCAGTAAGAACCATCAACATCCATTTTCCTCTCAAACCCAACACCTTATTTCCTAGGGTTTCGGTTCAGAATATGCTTTTTGAGGACATCACATAGTGTCTGATGCCCTTTGAGACTTTTGTACATCCCTGTTTCAAGCAATGTCTTCAACCTAGCATTTTCATCAGCAATAGCAGTGGCATCCTCAGCAGAGGGTCAGTTACCACATCAACAATTGAAGATATTGCAACAGTAGTAGCAGTAGAACATTCAGCAACAGAAGTAGCGTTATCACGCTCAAGGCGTTTTAGACATGGTGATTCAAATCCTTCCTGAGCGGGACTGATCTATTGAGTGCAAAGTGACTCGTTTTCTTTTTGAAGATCTTCATGAACTGCTCTCAATTTCTCAAGTTCTTGATTCCTTTGAATATAATCATAGGAAAGCTTTTTCATGAGTTGTTGAGAGCATTTCATGACGACTTTCAAGTTCCTCATACTTAACATGAAGATTTTTTATGTCTTCAATTAAGGACTGAGATCGGGTCATTTCCGCGTCCAACATGTCATCGCTTTTGTCTAACAGTTTTTGAATATGTTCCATAGCTTTCTGTTGTTCAGTTGCAATTTTAGCAAGTGTTTTGTAGCTGGGTTTGGATTCACAATCAGAGTCATCTTCACTTGATGTTTGAAAGTAAGCATCGCGTGAGTTTACCTTGGCACCACGTGCCATGAAGCAGTAGGTGGGAGTGGAGTCGTCCTTGTCATTAGCATTAGTGTAGGTGACAAAGCCATTGTCTTCAATGTTGAAGATGGACTTGGCAACCTAGGCTGTATCTAGAGCCAGCCTTGCAACGCCAGAGTCGGACTCCTCCTCAGACTCCACCTCCGCCTCCTCGGAAGCAGACTCCTCCTCTGAATCCATCTCCTTTCCAACAAAATCACGAGCCTTGCCAGATGAGCTCCTCTTGTGTGATGAAGACTTTGATGAAGACTTGGAAGAAGACTTTGAGGATTTCTTCTTCTTCTTGTCATCCAAATCATATTCCTCCAGATGAGCTCCTCTTGTGTGATGAAGACTTTGATGAAAACTTGGAAGAAGACTTTGAGGATTTCTTCTTCTTCTTCTTCTTCTTCTTCTTCTTCTTCTTCTTCTTCTTCTTCTTCTTCTTCTTCTTCTTCTTCTTCTTCTTCTTCTTCTTCTTGTTTTCATTGTCCCACTACGGACACTCAGAGATGTAGTGACCAGGTTTCTTGCACTTGTGGCATGTTCTCTTCTTGTGGTCATGAGTAGAAGCTTCATCATTTCTTGAGCTAGATCGTGAAGAATTTCTGAAGCCATTCTTCTTGGTGAATTTCTGGAACTTCTTCACGAGCATAGCAAGCTCCTTTCCAATGTCTTCAGGATCACCAGAACTACATTCGGATTCTTCTTCTGATGATGAAGCAACTTTTGCCTTCAAAGCGCGAGTTCGACCATAGTTGGGACCGTAGATATCTATTTTCTCAGAAAGCTGAAACTCATGTGTGTTGAGCCTCTCAAGTATGTCAAACAGATCGAGTGTCTTGAAGTTAGGGCACACTTGAATCATCAGGGCTAGGGTGTCAAACGAGCTGTCAAGTGATCTCAGGAGTGTCTTGACGATTTCATGCTTGGTGATCTCAGTGGCGCCGAGAGCATGAAGTTCATTTGTGATGTTAGTGAGGCGGTCAAATGTGAGCTCAACATTCTCATTGTCGTTTCTCTTGAAGCGGTTGAAGAGGTTGCGAAGGACACTGATCCTTTGATCTCTCTGGGTTGAGACACCTTCATTGACCTTGGAGAGACAGTCCCAGACTAGCTTCGACGTTTCCAGAGCACTCACACGGCCATACTGTCCTTTGGTCATATGAACACAGATGATGTTCTTGGCAGTAGAATCCAGTTGAATGAACTTCTTGACATCAGCTGCGGTGACGCCTTCACCAGCCTTGGGAACGCCATTCTTGACAACATACCATAGATCGACATCAATGGCTTCAAGATGCATGCGCATATTATTCTTCCAGCAGGGGTAATCAGTGCCATCGAAGACAGGGCACGCATCAGAGACTTTGATTATCCCTGCAGTCAACATAGCTAAAACTCCAGGTGGTTAAACCGAATCACACTGAACAAGGGAGTACCTCGCTCTAATACCAATTGAAAGTGCTAGTGATCGACTAGAGGGGGGTGAATAGGCGATTTTTATGGAAGTCTTCAAAACATGAAAGTTTCGAAGACAAACGATAGAAATGAACCTATTAACATGCGGCGGAAGGTAGACTACACTAGGTAAGCCATAGTCAAGTATTAAATGAAGTGAAAGTACGAAGACTATTAGCAGCTAGGCAGTATGGATCAGGATGGAAGATAGTATGAAGACAATCAGAACAAGTAGTCACACATTGAAGTCAAATAGATAATGCAAGCAGGCAATGACTTCACGAAGCAAACTATAAGTAAAGAGAAAGAAGAGATAGAACCAGTTGCTTGGTGAAGACACATGATTTGTTGGACCAGTTCTAGTTGTTGTGACAACTGTACGTCTGGTTAGGGAGGCTGAGATTCAACTCAGAAGATCGTGTCTTCACCTTGTTCCCCTTGAGCTAAGGACACCCAGTCCTCGCCCAATCACTCAGGTAAGTCTTCAAGGTAGACTTCCAAACCTTCACACACTTCGTTCACCGGTGATCAACAATGACTCTTGGATGCTCAGAACGCAATGCCTAAACGGCTGGAGGATTCACAGTCCTCAAGTGTAACAAGTCTTCAGATCACACAGACAGAAAGACTTCAGTGATGCCTAACACTCTTTGGCTCTGGGTGTTTAGGGCTTTGTCCTCGCAAGGATTTCTCTCTCAAAGGCTTTGATGTGGGTTGCTCTCAAATGACAAAATCCATGCACTAACTCTGTGCAGCCACCAATTTATGGTGTAGGGGGTGGGCTATTTATAGACACTAGGCAACCCGACCTGATTTGTACGAAATGACCCCGGGTCACTAAGGAACTGACACGTGTTCCAACGGTCAGATTACAAACACACGCGGCAGCTTGACTTGGGTTACAAGTAAAGCTGACTCATCCAGCTCTAGATAAGATTTGCTCTCATTGTCTTCCTCGAAGACTTAGGATTTGGGTGAGCATCACTTTATTCACTCTGACTTTGTTCACTTGGACCCCACTTAATAGTACGGTGGTTCCTATGACTCAACAAAGAAGAAAATGAAACTACGAAACAACTATGTCTTCGCGCTCCAAAGACTTCATGCGATGTCTTCTCATGTCATAGTCTTCAATGTGAATATCTTCACATACCACCATTATCTTCAATGTCTTCACACATTTTTAGGGGTCATCTCCGGTAGGTAAACCGAATCAATGAGGGACTACTACCTGTGTTATCCTGCAATTCTCACAAACACATTAGTCCCTCAACCAGGTTTGTCATCAATACTCCAAAACCAACTAGGGGTGGCACTAGATACACTTACAGGCGCGCCCAGGGGGCAGGGCGCACCCCCACCCTCGTGGCCAGGGTGTGGGCCCCTTTTGGAACTTCTTTCGTCCAATATTTTTTATATATTCTGGAAATAACTTCCATGAAGTTTCAGGACTTTTGGAGCTGTGCAGAATAGGTCTCTAATATTTGCTCCTTTTCCAGCCCAGAATCCCAGCTGCCGGCATTCTCCCTCTTCATGCAAACCTTGTAATATAAGATAGAGTAGGCGTAAGTATTGTGACATAATGTGTAATAACAACCCAAAATGCAATAAATATCGATATAAAAGCATGATGCAAAATGGACGTATCAGACCACATTCATGAGACTGGTTCTACCGCCGTGCTTCGCACATAGGTGGCTAGTGGGTGTTTGTTTCTCCAACTTTAGTTGAATCGAGTGTGACTACGCCCGGTCCTTGTTGAAGGTTAAAACAACACGCTTGATGAAAAACCGATGTGGTTTTGATGCGTGGGTAAGAACGGTTCTTGCTAAGCCCGTAGCAGCCACGTAAAAGTTGCAACAACAAAGTAGAGGACGTCTAACTTGTTTTTGTAGGGCTTGTTGTGATGTGATATGGTCAAGACATGATGATATATAAATTGTTGTATGAGATGATCATGTTTTGTAATAGTTATCGGCAACTAGCAGGAGCCATATGGTTGTCGCTTTATTGTATGAAATGCAATCCCCATGTAATTGCTTTACTTTATCACTAAGCGGTAGCGATAGTCGTAGTAGCAATAGTAGGTGAGACGATAACAATGCTTTGATGGAGATCAAGGTGTCAAGCCGGTGACGATGGTGATCATGACGGTGCTTTGGAGATGGTGATCAAAGGCACAAGATGATGATGGCCATATCTGTCAGCGTTCTGGGAACGGGGGTCCCCAGACTTGCCTGCCTGCGGCCCACGGTGTGGCTTTGCTGGTAGGCCTGTACGGCCCATCTTCATTGACAAGGAATCAAGACCCTCGCGAGGGGCCAAGCCTCACGAGGCGGACGACACAAGACCTCCTCAGGAGCGGCCTCACCAGGCTGGTTTGTGAGGAGAGGAGAGTTCAAGGCCGGGCAAACCTCGCGAGGTTCTCGTGACGTAAGCCATGACGATCGAGACCAGGCAGGCGCCAGCGCACAGAGCGTCCTTGTTTCCTCTTTGGTGCTAAGGGGGCAAGCGCAGGCGCGGGGTACCGAGGCATCAAGCAAAGGTTGCCATATTGGTGCAACGAGACCAAGACCAGAAGGACGACAAGACGGAGGTCACCATGGAGCCCAGGACGGCGTCACCACCAGAACCTTTGGCAAACAAAGACCACCTTTTGTCAGGATAGCCATGGAACCAAGGCCTCTATAAATAGAACCCACCACCACCATAGGCAGGGACGGATCATCAAGATCATCATCAACCACACAAGTTCACCAAGCATAAGAACACCTCAACCTCAGGAGGCTGTTCTTCCCCTTGTATTGTTCGTATTTAGCCCAAGAGGCAATCCACCACCACCACACTGGAGTAGGGTATTACACCACAACGGTGGCCCGAACCAGTATAAATCTTGTGTCCTTTGTGTTGCGAGTTCGTCGGGTTAATTTGTGAGATCTAGGCTAAGTTAGGACGTGGATCGGTAGAGGGGGAGATCTTCGCGCGCACCCCAGTGTTCGAACCTTAAGGGTTTTGCCGGAACCCTAGATCTGACATTTGGCTCACCAGGTAGGGGTGCGCCGGAGTCTTCCTTCCACTGGCCCGCGCTCCACCATCTCCACGCCCACTCCCCATGTCGGACACCCCTCCAGCTGGATCTACCGGTGCCCATGGCGGCGCTTGGGGGCTCCGAGTCCTTGCTCCCGCCTTGCGACAGGTGTAGTGGCCACCCAAGTTCAAGCCGGAGATGCCGCCACGCTACGATGGCGCGCCGGACCCGTTGGCTTTTCTGCTAGCATATGAGGAGGCCGTCCTGGAAGTCGGGGGCGACGACAAGATCATGGCCAACTGGTTCCCAATGGCCCTCACAGGCGCACCGCGCACTTGGTTCCTCCACTTGCCAGAGTCTTCTGTCTCCACCTGGGAGGAGCTGCAGAACCTCTTCATCACTCGCTTCGGGGAACCGGCGGCCCCCGTCGTTGCAACTCTTCTCGACGGTTCGCAAGCACCACCCTCAGATCGGCACATCAAGCCGTACTTTCGCCAGATCGGTGTCGCTTCCAAAAGCCCGGGGGCTCCGCCCGGCTGGGCCACACCTGAGGCTGACCTCACCTTTGACTCTGAGGATTATCCCGACTCCACCGTCCGCTCGGGTGCGCTCCCGATGTTGTGCGCACCCACCATCTGCCACGTATCCATCACCAAGATGCTCGTCGACGGCGGCGGTGGCCTCAATGTGCTCTCCGTCGAGGCCTTCAGCCTCCTTCATGTAGAGTTCGAGTGGCTCCACCCCAGCAAGCCCTTGTCGGGAGTTGGCGGAGGCTCCGCCCGCTCCCTGGGACGGATCCGCCTCCCTATGACCTTCGGCACGCGCGACAACTACCGCACCGAGCTCATCGACTTCGACATCGCCCGCATTGGCCTTCCATACAACGCCATCCTCGGGTACCCAGCTTTGGCCCAGTTCATCGCAGCAACCCATCCTGCTTACAATCTCATGAAGATGCCGAGGAGCCAGGATGTCCTCACTGTCGGTGTCAAAAACCGGTGAATCTCGGGTAGGGGGTCCCGAACTGTGCGTCTAAGGCGGATGGTAATAGGAGGCAGGGGACACAATGTTTACCCAGGTTTGGGCCCTCTCGATGGAGGTAATACCCTACTTCCTGCTTGATTGATCTTGATGATATGAGTATTACAAGAGTTGATCTACCATGAGATCGTAGAGGCTAAACCCTAGAAGCTAGCCTATGATTATGATTGTTGTTGTCCTACGGACTAAACCCTTCGGTTTATATAGACACCGGAGGGGGCTAGGGTTACACGGAGTCGATTACAAGGGAGGAGATCTACATATCCGAATTGCCAAGCTTGCCTTCCACGCAAAGGAGAGTCCCACCCGGACATGGGACGAAGTCTTCAATCTTGTATCTTCATAGTCCAACAGTCCGGACAAAGTATATATTCCGGCTGTCCGAGGACCCTCTAATCCAGGACTCCCTCAGTAGCCCCTAAACCAGGCTTCAATGACGATGAGTCCGGCGCGCAGATTGTCTTCGGCATTGCAAGGCGGGTTCCTTCTCCGAATACTCCATAGAAGATTTTGAACACAAGGATCGTGTCCGGCTCTGCAAAACAAATTCCACATACCACCATAGAGAGTATATTTTTCCACAAATCCGATCTGATGACAACTTTTTGTAACGTGACGTCCTGCCGTGGCCCGATCATTACGAACCGTTTTTCCCTGCCTGCCATTGCACGTGTTGCGAGGCAGTTTTATCGGCACGTCTTGTCGAAGCAGAGATCGTGTTCCCCTTATCACGGGAGTCTCATCAATACGGGCGTGGGTAACCCAATCGTGCTTGTTAATATGACTCCTCGCTTTTAGGCAACTTCCAAACGGGCACATGGAGGACGCTTGATATTCACCATCTTTATAAAGGGGTCAAGGCCTGTCCTTTTCTTCTCGTGCTCAATCCTTCCCTTCCCCCACCCTGAGTTCCAACACCCAAGGCTTAGGCTAAGCGCTTCGGACCTTCAACCATGTCGGGATCCAACCTTCAAGGCTGGTGGATGGCTTCCTCTGTCACAGAGGAGGACATCAAGAAGCTAAGGGAAGCCAGGTATCTGACCGCCGAAATCTCGCACAGGCTGCCTGCTCAAGGGCAGGTCATCCCCACTCCCAAACCCAACGAGAGTGTCGTACTTGTTTCCCACTTCCTCCGAGGGCTAGGCTTTAGTCTTGATCCCTTTGTTAGAGGGCTTATGTTCTATTACGGGCTCGATTTCCACGATCTAGCCCCAGATTCCATCCTTCACATGTCGTCGTTTATCGTCGTGTGTGAGGCCTTCCTCTGCATCACCCCACACTATGGCTTATGGCTCAAGACCTTGAATGTGAAGCCGCATATTGTGGTGTAATACACGAACAAGGAACGAAGCCGTACAAGTATAATCATATGCAAGAGGAAAAGCTTCATAAAGGAAGCCCCCAAATAAACGGGGTATTTGAATTTGTGCGTCACAAACAAAGTTTGGACAAGGAAATTTTTTACAAGCAACTTTTTTCCAAAAAAGTATAATGCTTGGTCGAACCGAACACAAGTTAAAAATTTAAGACTTTGAGCATGAAGGCAACTTAGCTGGTTAATGTGTTCGATGTTGATGACGCATGCCGAGATTGTGGCGGGACGAGATCCCAGCCCCCAAGCCGGTCCCGAGATGTCCAAGTGAAGAAATCGGCTTGATGAAGTGGTGACATAGTATAGTCGATGGGCGAGGTGAAAACCCCAGTCCGACCGCGGTGACGGAGCAGGCCGTCAGTGTGACGCCGAAGCCCCCCCAGCATGTGTTAATGAAGTGATGACGAAGGTCCTGGTCAGCCGAGGTGACGTGGTACATCGGTACACCGCGGTGACATCGCTGCCCGAGTTATCTACCTATGCACAGAAAATAGTGCAAGTCGGAGATAATAGGAATAATAATAAAAATGTTGCATAATCAATAATTTATGCAAAGTGAGTAATAAAAGAAATATGGCCTGTGCGCCGAACACTCGATGAGGTAGAGCTCTCTTGGTGATGCCTAAGTCCCCGAGGCAACCGAACACGTCGGTATGGCAATACGACCAACAAGGTGATCACACGAGCCGATTTACGCCGATTAGGACGACAACATCGGCTTGCCGAGGAGACCACGTGACGCGGTCGAAGTCGATCACCTACACACATAAAATAGTGCGGTCCAAAAAGAATAATTGCCTTTCGCAAAAATAATTTATTAAAAGAGATGTGGCCTGGCGTCGAAGTCATGTCGATGCAGGGCGTCGGCGTGACGCGGTGAAGGCGTAGCCAAGCCCGAATTCACAGGCCGGTCTGAGTTCCGGACGCGGCATTCGCCGAACTGTATACGGAAACTGACCGAACCACCACGCCACCGTTGTTAATACAGCCACCATTTGATAGACCTGTGTATAGATGATGAAACAAACTGGAGTAATAATTCCTTGGGAAAAATAAACCCAAGCAAGAAAAAAATACTAGGATTAATAGCACCTAGTTTATCTATTGTAGCAATCTGGAGAAAGGTTACTCCCAAAATTA
Organism: Triticum dicoccoides; assembly: GCF_002162155.2. NCBI lineage: Eukaryota > Viridiplantae > Streptophyta > Magnoliopsida > Poales > Poaceae > Triticum > Triticum dicoccoides. The sequence continues at coordinate 479,044,541 of NC_041386.1, read as the reverse complement.
GGGCTCGATCCGCACACCCATTGCCGGATGGGTGATGAAGCGGTGGCATGGCGATGCTAGCAAAGGTTGGCTCGCCGAGGAAAAACCCGTGGTCCAGCTAATGTGATGAAGCTGGTCGGTTGGTGACGCGAAGTCTCTGAAGTAAGTTGATGAAGAGATGGTGAAGCCCTCGGTCTAGCCGAGGAGACGGAGCAGGTCGGTAAGGAGACGTTGCAGCTGCCGTGTCAGCCGAGGTGTTGAAGCAGTTCGGCGTGATGGACATCGGCTTGAAGAAGCAACAATGCGGCCATGCCGACATAGGTCGTAACTTGTGACGCGGTCAATGCCGGTTTGATGAAGTGACCATGTGGCGATGCACGTGTTCCCGCTCCGTGTAATCCGTGGGGCGGCGATGTTGGTGATGATTTATCCTTGGTGATTCCAAACTCTTGTTCGCTCGCCGAGATGATGATCCGAAGAAATTGAGCTCGGCTCAAAAGGCGACGATGTGTCTAGCGCAGGTCGGTAGCCGTGGAGCAGTATTGCCGGACTGGTTTGACACCAACATGATAGTGAAGATTACCTCAGAGGAGGCTTAAAATTTTATGGGCACGTGTTTAAAAACAGTGCACAATACCCTAGGAGCAAATTTCTTTAAGAAGGTTGTCCCATATACATTCATAAAGAAACATGAATTCGGGTCAGATCCGTATTCGCGCAGAAAACAGATCCGAAAAGTGATGCACTAATCGGAAGGTTCCCAGAGTTTGGACAGTCGGATCGAGCTGAAATTTGGAGGGGTGGTAGATACAGGAATTTCGCAGCCGATCAACGGTTGGATCTTCCAAAGGATGTCCGAGCTAGGTGCTGGAGACCACGCCCTAAACTCATCCAGATTCCCGTCCAGATTTGATAGGGCTCCGGTATATCGTAGATTACCGGAGATTCCTCCATCAGAACTCGACGAAATTTTGCATGATTGTTCTAGTCTCAATTCCGCATAATTCCACCAAAGGAATCGTCAAAGGGATGCTGAAGGAGGCGGTGGCAGTGGATACAAGTTTGCTGTTCAGAAAAAACAGCACGGTCGCCCGAGGGCAATGTTGACGTTGAGCCCCCGAGCTCCACGGATGATTCCTCCATGATCTTGATAGAGATCGGTGTTGATGTTGATGAAGGCCCCCTTCCGAACACGACGATCGGAGATGGAGCGCGGTCCTCGGTCGAGCCGAGGTGACCAGTCGAGCCGGCGACGAAGATGCCGACGTCGCAGTTGATCTGCAGGCGAGCCATTGATCCTTTACCGATCACACAGCCGAACTCTCAATGAAAGCACCATTGTCGGTGTCAGAACCAGCAAATCTCGGGTAGGGATTCCCAAGCTGTGTATCATGGATCGATGGGTAATAGGAGACAGGGGACACGATGCTTACCCAGGTTCGGGCCCTCTTGATGGAGGTAAAACCCTATGTCCTGCTCTTGTTTATATTGATGAGTATAGGGGTTACAAGAGTTGATCTACCACGAGATCGTAGAGGCTAAACCCTAGAAGCTAGCCTATGATTATGATTCTTGTATATCATCTATCGACTAGCCTGCCTCGGTTTATATAATGCACCAGAGGCCTAGCCGAATACGCCGGTGAGGAGGAGTCCTTGTCTTGATCACCAAGTCTTGTGGAATCTTCCATGTATGCAGCAGCTGTCCGAACTGACCCATGAGTATACGGCCATGGGGGTCCTCGGCCCAATCTAACAGATCGGGAGACGACGTGGTGAGTACCCCCTAGTCCAGGACACCGTCACAAGTGCTGGTCGAAGAGGACAGGTCCTCAGGGGCAACCTTTACCATAGGTGCCAACCTCGAGCCCTCTCAGGAGGAGGCGCTAGTGAAGTTCTTGCGTGCAAACAAGGAAGTGTTCGCCTGGGAGCCCGATCAGCTGGTAGGGGTCCCAAGAGAGGTAATAGAGCACCACCCGAAGGTGTGCCCCAACATACGCCGTGTGGGGTGTACTACTACACCTGCATGCCGTTCGGATTGCGCAACATGGGCACAACCTTCCAGCGACTCATGCACATCGCCTTAGGGCGGCAGCTCGGGAGACTTGCTGAAGCCTATGTCGATGACATCGTGGTGAAGTCTCGGGAGGCGGAGACCTTGATCCAAGACCTAGAGGAGACCTTTGAAAGCCTTGTCCAGGTGGACTTGCGGCTCAATCCGGAGAAATGCATGTTTGGCATCCCTTCCGACAAGCTGCTGGGTTTCCTGGTGTCCCACAGGGGGATCGAGGCCAACCCAGAAAAGGTGAAGGCCATTGAAGACATGAGTCCACCACGGACCCTCAAGGAAATGCAGAAGTTGGCTGGTCGGATGACTGTGTTGGGGCCCTTCATCTCCAAGTTGGGAGAGCGCGCCCTACCCTTCTTCAAGCTGATGAAAAAGAAGGGCCCGTTCGAGTGATCCCCGGAGGCCGACCAAGCTTTCCAAGACCTCAAGAGATACCTGACCAGCCCTCCAGTGATGGTGGCGCCACGACCTCATGAGCCACTGGTGCTCTACCTTGCTGCCACCCCGTACTCGGCCAGCGCGGCCCTGGTGGCCGTTCGGGAAGAACACCAAGCCAAGGGCGCATCGCGCCGTACCACGCCCCCAGCAGAGACGACGAAAGACCAGAAGGGCACCACAAGGGCCGCAGCAACAGCGGCAGAGGATCAGGCTCGTCAAGACGACACCCCCAAACCCGCGAAGACTTCGGCAAGCGACCAAGCATCGGGGGCTCTACCCCCTCAGGAGACTCCCCAGCTTCCAGAAGACGCAAACCTCGTCAGCACACCAACCTTTGTCGAGCACCCGGTATACTTCGTCAGCACGGTGTTGAGGGACGCACGAGTGCGGCACCCCATGCCTTAGAAGCTCCTACTCGCACTCCTAGTGGACTTGCGAAAGCTGCAGCACTATTTCCATGGCCACCCCATCAAGGTCATCTCAGCTTACACATTGGAGAGAGTTCTTAGGAGCCCCAACTCTGCCGGAAGAGTCGCTGAATGGAACATCGAGTTGTGAGCATTCCAGCTGGAGTTTAGTGCCACCAGGGTCATCAAGGGGGCCGCGCTTGCTGATTTCGTGGCCGAATGGACAGACACCCCGACGCTTGAAGAAGGCAAAGACCGGTACCTCTCTCCGGGAAGCGAAGCGCCTAACTGTTGGGTCATGTATTTCGATGGTTCCTTTGCGCGCCAGGGCGCGAGGGCTGGAGAAGTACTCATCTCGCCCACTCATGACAAGCTCTACTACGTCATGCAGCTCTGCTTCCAGCAGGGCGACAAGGTCTCCAACAACATTGCAGAATATGAGGGCCTCATAGCCGGCCTGAAGGCTGCGGCGGCGCTGGGGGTGAAGTGTCTCACTCTTAGGGCGACTCACAGCTCCTCGTCAACTTCTCCAACAAGGTATATGAGCTGAAGGATGAGCACATGGAAGCATACCTCGTTGAGGTGCGCAAGATGGACAAGCAATTCCAGGGCCTGGAGTTGCAGCATGTGCCCCACGGCACCAACAAGGAAGCAAATGACATCGCTAGGAGAGCATCCAAGCGACAGCCCTAGGAGCCTGGTGTCTTCGAGGAGCGACTCTTCAAGCCATCAGTAATGCCACCGCTTTCAAGAACAACTCAGCCTTGGGAGGAACTCCCGCAGCCGCCAGCCTCAGGAGCCCCAACCTATGCCCCAACCTCAGGAGCGCGCCTACTCCTGGCGCTCGAGCCCCAAGAGGGATGCTGGACCAAGGAACTCAAAGAATACATGATGCAAGGGACGTTGCCAAAGAAGGAGGAGGACGCGGAGCGCGTGGCCTGATAGGCCACGACATACTGCATCCAGGACGGTGAGTTATACAGAAAGTGACCAAATGACGTTTCACTGCGTTGCATCTCCAGGGAACAGGGGAAAGAGCTGATAGCTAACATACATGGCGGAGACTGTGGGAACCACTCGTCGTCGTGAACCCTCGTCAGCAAGGCATTCCGTAGTGGATTCTACTGGCCTACGACGCGGCTGAGCTGGTGAGGTCCCGCGAGGCCTGTCAATTCCATGCCAAGCAGATCCATCAGCCAGCTTAGGGCCTCCAGACCATCCCACTCTCATGGCCGTTCGCAGTTTGGGGGCTGGATATTCTAGGCCCGTTCCCTCGGGCGCCTAGGGGCTATTGATACCTCTACGTCACCATCGACAAGTTCACTAAGTGGCCGGAGGTTGAAGCCGCCCGCACCATCCTAGCTGGCTCTGCAGTCAAGTTCATCAAGGGCCTCGTGAGCCGTTTTGGGGTCCCCAACCGCATCATCACTGATAACGGCTCGTAGTTCACTAGTAATCTCTTCAAGTCATATTGTGTTAACCTTGGAACACAGATCTACTATGCCTCAGTAGCACACCCCAGGAGCAATGGCCAGGACGAACGCGCCAACGCGGAGGTCCTGAAGGGCCTCAAGATCAGGACCATCAAGAAAAAGCTCGAGGCTTGCAGCAAGGGCTGGCACGACGAGCTCCAGTCTGTGCTGTGGTCAATCCGCACCACCGCCACCAAGCCAACGGGCGAAACCCCATTCTTCCTCGTCTATGGAGCAGAAGCAGTCCTCCCTCACGAGGTCGAGCATCGCTCCGCATGGGTCCTGGCGTTTGATGAGATGCAGCAGGACGCCATGCGGGGGATGGACCTCGTGGTGGGGGAGGAGCGACGTCGTGAAGCTGCACTATGGGCGGCAAGATACCAGCAAGCGCTGCGGCGGTACCACTGCCGCAGCGTCCGCTCCAGGACTCTTGAGGTGGGTGACCTCGTCCTGAGGTGGGTGCTCTCCAGGGAGGGGCTGCATAAGCTGTCGCCCATGTGGGAGGGCCCATTCAAGGTCGTCCACGTCTCCAGGCCTGGCATCGCGCGCCTAGAGACACAGGATGGGATACCCGTCCAGAACGCTTGGAACATCCAACACCTCCGGAAGTTCTACCCATGAAGAAAGGCCCAGTGCCTGTGAAGCAAGGCCTCGTGCCTATGATGAATCGCCGCCCGTGACACTCTCACGTAATAATGAGTGGGGCTGTACACGCCCCGGACCCTCAGGAGAGTCGCCCTTGGGCCTCGGGGGCTCCCTCCCACGCCGAGTGGCAGCACTTAGCTCCGCGCTGGTGAGAAGACATCGAAGACTAGACTAGGTGCCGGATGTGGCTTTTCATTTGCTTTCCGAAGTTGGCTCGCCCCTCTTTTAATCAAAATTTGATTTGTGGTGTCTCTTGCTAGTTCCGTTTTATCGCTTTCTGCCTTCACCTCTTTGGTCGACCTGAACTCTCCCTCACATCCCTCACGAGGGGGCTGGACAGGTACCTTCGTGAGCTTCCTCCTTCTGTCTTTTCGTGAGGCACCCTCATTCGAGCCCACAAGCTGGCGCACCTCTCCTGGTCCGTGCCCCATGGGCACCGCGACGTGAAGCACTGAGTCAAGGCCAGCGACGCCTATAACCAAACCCCGGGTGAGCGACAAACCTTTTTACGATTTTTTTGCAGTTCCTAAGCGCATATCAGGTTAAGGAGGCCTCGACAAGCACTAGGAAGCGAGCACCTCATGAGGAGGAGGTCACTCAAAACAAGTCAAGTTATGTTATCCCTACATAAAATGATAATGTTACGACATGGCACAGGAACGACAAACATAACATAATGATTGGGGTCATAGTTCGATACACGCCCCTCCGGGGCTCATTCTGGTTTCTTTCTGATGCAGGAAGGAAAAGAAGAACAAAATAGAAGCGGCGCCTACAGCGGTTCACGGGCGCAGGCCCCAGCGCCCGCCTGAGCTCAGCCAGATCCCTCCTCGCGCTTCATGGAGGCGCGGCGACAAGACGACCCGCCACCATCTTCAAAGCGGGCATGGCGGCTGGTCGTAGCCGCCACTACTGGAGCTGTCGCTGGGGGAAGAGCTGCCATAGCCGGACAAGACGCGGTCGGCGCCAAGGGCGGGTTTACCCCCATCCTTCTCGCAGCCATCGCCAAGGCCGAGCACCTCCTCACCGCCGTTCACCTCGGGGCAGCACCCGACGCGGCGACCATCTACCCTGAACACCCTCACATAGAGGGTCGCGTCGCCATCGTACTTGAAGTGAAGGGTGCACCACCTGCCCAGGCCGCGTGCACGGGCGAACGTTTGCCAACCGCGGGCCAGAGCTACATTGCCCGCGGCGGAGACCTCGACCGCAACCCAGGAAGCCCTGCTGCAGTAGCCGTCCGCCTGCAGCCAAAGCCCGCCAGGACCTGAGGCCGGCAGCTCGTCGGCGAGGAAGCACGGGAGCTGAAGCCAGTTGCCGGCCGGGTTCTCCAACCAGACGATGAACTCTGGTAACATCTCCGCCGAGTGGAAGCATGGACGGGGAGGTCGCGCGACCACGGCATGCCTCCCTTCATCGACGGGACCACCACAACCGGAGCGACCCCTGCCCCGCGAAGCGGCACCACCACGGCCGCGCGAAGCCGCAGTGGGGGTTGCAGTGTGCTTGCGGGGATGGCCGCGTCCACGCTTGGGCACCGGAGAGCCGGACCCCTCGCGAGGGGCCTTCCCCTTCTCTGTAGCGGTGAACCTCCTCGACGGCACCATTAGTGGCAAGAGAGGAGCAAGGAAGGAGGAGAAGCGGAAGAGGAAGGATGGGCGATGGGGGCTCCACCCCCTCCCATTTATACCAGGAGAAGGCCAACCAGCACCCCCACGATCACAGGTAATGATGGTCTTCCTTGCATGTCCCAGGGACTTGTCATGTCGGGAAGGGGAGACGCCCACGTCCAATCAACCGCCACGCATCGACCGAGGCTCCAGGCTATTGGGGCCGGCGTCGCTCCGCACTTGACCCTTGGGCCCGGGGGCTACTGTCGGTGTTCTGGGAATGGGGGTCCCCAGACTTGCCTGCCTGCGGCCCATGGTGTGGCCTTGCTGGCTGGCCTTTACGGCCCATCTTCACCGACAAGGAATCAAGACCCTCGCGAGGGGCCAAGCCTCGCGAGGCGGACGACACAAGACCTCCTCAGGAGCAGCCTCACCAGGCTTGTTCGTGAGGGGCAGAGAGTTCAAGGCCGGGCAAACCTCGCGAGGTTCTCGTGACGTAAGACATGACGATCGAGACCAGGCAGGCGCCAGCGCGCGCAGCATCCTTGTTTCCTCTTTGGTACTAAGGGGGCAACCACAAGCGCGGGGTACCGAGGCATCAAGCAAAGGTTGCCATATTGGTGCAACGAGACCAAGACCAGAAGGACGGCAAGAAGGAGGTCACCATGGAGCCCAGGACGGCGTCACCACCAGAACCTTTGGCAGGAGAAGACCACCTTTTGTCAGGATATCTTGTACTAGTTGTCCCCTTTCAAATTGGCTGTTGTTGGCTCCCTTCCCGCTCAATATTTGGGGAGAGGACCAGGGCCTCCATAAATAGAACCCACCACCACCATAGGCAGGGACGGATCATCAAGATCATCCTCAACCACACAAGTTCACCAAGCAGAAGAACACCTCAACCTCAGGAGGCTATTCTTCCCCTTGTACTGTTCGTCTTCAGCCCAAGAGGCAATCCACCACCACACTGGAGTAGGGTATTACACCACAATGGTGGCCCGAACCAGTATAAATCTTGTGTCCTTTGTGTTGCGAGTTTGTCAGGTTAGTTTGTGAGAGCTAGGCTAAGTTAGGATGCAAATAGGAAGGGGGGAGATCTTCGCACGCACCCCAGTGTTCAAACCTTAAGGGTTTTGCCGGAACCCGAGATCCGACAATATCATATCACTTATATTGATTGCATGTGATGTTTATCCTTTATGCATCTTATTTTTCTTAGTACGGCAGTAGCATTATAAGATGATCTCTCACTAAATTTCAAGGTATAAGTGTTCTCCCCGAGTATGCACCGTTGCTACAGTTCATAGTGCCGAGACACCACGTGATGATCGGGTGTGATAAGCTCTACGTTCACATACAACGGGTGCAAGCTAGTTTTTGCACACGTAGAATACTCGGGTTAAACTTGACGAGCCTAGCATATGCATATATGGCCTCAGAACACTGAGACCGAAAGGTCAAGCGTGAATCATATAGTAGATATGATCAACATAGTGATGTTCACCATTGAAAAATACTCCATCTCACGTGATGATTGGACATGGTTTAGTTGATATGGATCACGCGATCACTTAGATGATTAGAGGTGATGAGGACATCAATACCATTGTTACACCCACAACCCCTACTGTTACATATACTGGACCAATTACTAGAGCTCGCACACGCCAATTAAATTACCAGGTACTTTCGTTTCTTGGTAATGATTCTAATGTTCATGAGATTATGATGCTGCCTAAATTGGATACATTTGTTTTGCTTACAAATGAAGGGCCTAGCTTGGAGAAGGATGAACATTGGAGCAAGAACACGCATGGAGTTGATGGTATGCGCGAGGGGATCAAGAACGGAGTTACAAGTGATGATTTCAGGACTTTGAAGCCGCCATAAGTAGTGCATGAAGCCTTGGACGAAATATACAAGATGCCACTTCATAATATTCGTCCATAGGCTATTCTAGGTGCTGCGTCACCTTATTAATGGGCCAGGCCCATGTAATTTCGAAATACTTAAGTATAGGCTATTTTTAGAGTCCGTATGTGTGGGGAAACAAGAGTTAAGGTTGGTTTGGGACCCCACCCTCAAGGGCCACGAAATTCCCCCCTCTTCCTCCATATATACAGCCCTTAGGGTGTCGTTTAGACTTTGGGTTTTGTTTAGATTAAAAGTTTGCCATAGCTGCAACTTCTCGTACTTCGTTTGTGTCCAACGACCAGACCAAGACGTCACAGAACCCCACCTTGATCAATAAAGCTTTCATCTTATATTCGCAATATCCAGATTGCAATCTCAGTTTCTTGCTTGTTCTTCGTTTGCTCGCAGGAAACAGACCCTCGTGGTCAGGTTGATCGTGCTCCGGTGTGGTCAATAACCCCTCGGAAGTTGGTTTAGCGATTGCTAAGGCGCAACGTCCTGCACATTTGTAGTCGGATCATCAAAGTCGTCTCCACCAAATCGATAGTTATCATCTCATCGAAAGATCGGGACCCTCGCCTCTATCAAGAGGGATGTCTATCTAAGTGGGAGTTCTTAAGTAATATGATTAATTGAACTTTAATTTATCATGAACTTAGTACCTGATAGTATTTTGCATGTCTATGTTGTAGATCAATAGCTCGCGTATAGCTCCCCTGTTTTATTCTTGATATGTACCTAGAGAAAAGTAAGTTGAAAGATGTTAGTAGCAATGACGCAGACTAGCTCCGTGATCTGAGGATTATCCTCATTGCTGCACAGAAGAATTATGTCCTTGATGCACCGCTAGGTGATGGACCTATTACAGGAGCAGATGTAGATGTTATGAACGTTTGGCAAAGCTCGGTATGATGACTACTTGATAGTTTAGTGCACCATGCTTTACGGCTTAGAACCGGGACTTCAAAAACGTTTTGAACGCCACAGAACATATAAGATGTTCCAAGAGTTGAAATTTGTATTTCAGACTCATGCCCGAGTCAAGAGGTATGAGACCTCTAACAAGTATTTTTCCTACAAGATGGAGAAGAATAGCCCAACCAGTGAGCATGTGCTCAGAATGTCTGAGTACTACAATTGCTTGAATCGAGTGGGAGTTAATCTTCCAGATAAGATAGTGATTTACAAAGTTCTCTAGTCACTATCACCAAGTTACTAGAACTTCATGATGAACTATAATATGTAAGGGATGAAGAAAACGATTCCCGAGCTCTTCGTGATACTGAAATCAGCGAAGGTAGAAATCAAGAAAAGCATCAAGTGTTGATGGTTGACAAGACCACTAGTTTCAAGTAAAAGGGCAAGGGAAAGAAAGGGAACTTCAAGAAGAATGGTAAGCAAGTTGCCCCTCCCATGAAGAAGCCCAAAGCTAGACCCAAGCCTGAAACTGAGTGCTTCTACTACAAGGTAAATGGTCACTGGAAGTGGAACTGCCCAAATACTTGGCGGATAGGAAGGATGGCAAAGTGAACAAAGGTATATTTGATATACATGTTATTGATGTGTACTTTACTAGTGTTTATAGCAACCCCTCGCTATTTGATACTGGTTCAGTTGCTAAGAATAGTAACTCGAAACACGAGTTGCAAAACAAACAGAGACTAGTTAAGGGCGAGGTCACGATGTGTGTTGGAAGTGATTCCAAGGTTGATAAGATCACCATCGCACACTCCCTTTACCTTCGGGATTGGTGTTGAACCTAAAAGTTATTTTGTGTTTGCATTGAGCATGAATATGATTGGATAATGTTTATTGCAATACGGTTATTCATTTAAGTAAAAGAATAATTGTTGTTCTATTTACATGAATAAAACCTTCTATGGTCATACACCCAATGTAAATGGTTTATTGAATCTCGATCATAGTGATACACATATTCATAGTATTGAAGCCAAAAGATGCAAAGTTAATAATGATAGTGCAACTTATTTGTGGCACTGCCGTTTAGGTCATATTGGTGTAAAGCACATGAAGAAACTCCATGCTGATGGGCTTTAGGAATCACTTGATTATGAATCACTTGAAGCTTGTGAACCATGCCTCATGGGCAAGATGACGAACGCTCCATTCTCCGGAACAATGGAGCGAGCAACTTACTTATTGGAAATAATACATACTGATGTATGCGGTCCGATGAGTGTTGAGGCTCGTGGTGGGTATCATTATTTTATGACCTTCACAGATGATTTGAGAAGATATAGGTATATCTACTTAATGAAACATAAGTCTGAAACATTTGAAAAGTTCAAAGAATTTCAGAGTGAAGTAGAAAATCATCGCAACAAGAAAATAAAGTTTATACTATCTGATCGTGGAAGTGAATATTTGATTTATGAGTTTGGTCTTCATTTGAAACAATGTGGAATAGTTTCGCAACTCACGCCACCTGGAACACCATAGTGTAATGGTGTGTCCGAACATCGCGACCGTATATTATTAGATATGGTGTGACCTATGATGTCTCTTACCGATTTACCACTATCGTTTTGGGGTTATGCATTAGAGACAGCTACATTTACGTTAAAATAGGGTACCATCTAATACGTTGAGACGACACTGTATGAACTGTGGTTTGGCAAGAAACCTAAGCTGTCGTTTCTTAAAGTTTAGGACTGTGATGGTTATGTGAAAAGGCTTCTACCTGATAAGCTCGAACCCAAAATGGAGAAGTGTGTCTTCATAGGATACCCAAAAGAAACTCTTGGGTACACCTTCTATCACAGATCCGAAGGCAAGATATTTGTTCCTAAAAGTGGATCCTTTCTAGAGAAGGAGTTTATCTCGAAAGAAGTGAGTGGGAGGAAAGTAGAACCTGATGAGGTAATTGTACCTTCTGTCGAATTGGAAAGTAGCTCATCACTGAAATCCATTCCAGTGATGCCTACACCAATCAGTGGGGAAGTTAATGATGATGATCATAAAACTTCAGATCAAGTTACTATCGAACATCGTAGGTCAACTAGAGTATGTGTCGCACTAGTGTGGTACGATAATCCTGTTCTGGAAGTCATGTTACTGGAACATGAAGAACCTGCGAACTATGAGGAAGCAAGGATGATCCCAGATTCCGCGAAATGGCTTGAGGCCATGAAATCTGAGATGGGATCCATGTATGAGAACAAAGTATGGACTTTGATTGACTTGCCCGATGATCGGCAAGCCATTGAGAATAAATGGATCTTCAAGAGGAAGACGGATGCTAATAGTAATGTTACTATCTACAAAGCTCTAATTGTCGCAAAAAGGTTTTCGACATGTTCAAGGTGTTGACTACAATTTTCTCACTCGTAGCGATGCTTAAGTCTATTTGAATCATGTTAGCAATTGCCACATTTTATGAAATCTGGCAAATGGATGTCAAAACTACATTCCTTAACGAATATCTTAAAGAAGAGTTGTATATGATACAACAAGAAGGTTTTGTCAATCCTAAAGGTGCTAACAAAGTGTGCAAGCTCCAACGATCCATCTATGGACCGGTGCAAGCATCTCGGAGTTGGAATATATGCTTTGATGAGTTGATCAAAGCATATAGTTTTATACAGAGTTGTGGTGAAGCCTGTATTTACAAAAAGGTGAGTGGGAGCACTACAGCCTTTCGGATAAGTATATGTGAATGACATATTTGTAACGCCCTCGATGCGGCTATATCTCCCACGTGTCGAAGCACGACTTAGAGGCATAACCGCATTGAAAGCAATGTCACAAGTGAGGTAATCTTCACACAACCCATGTAATACATAAGGGAAAAGGATACATAGTTGGCTTACAATCGCCACTTCACACAAATACATGAATAAAGCATTACATCATCTAGATACAATCAAGGTCCGACTATGGAACCAAAATAAAACAAGACTACCCCAAATGCTACACAGATCCCCGATCGTCCTGACTGGGCTCCACTACTGATCAACTAGAACGAAATAACACAAAGGACAAGATCTTCATCGAGCTCCTCCTTGAGCTTGGTTGCGTCACCTGCTAGGGAACATCGGCACCTGCAAACTGGTGTTGGAAGTATCTGTGAGTCACGGGGACTCAGCAATCTCACACCCTCGCGATGAAGACTATTTAAGCTTATAGGTAAGGCAAGGTAATATGTGGAGCTGCAGCAAGTGACTAGCATATATGGTGGCTAACCTGTTCGCAAAAGAGAGCGAGAAGAGAAGGCAAAGCGCGAACGAATAACTAAAGAACAACCTACGGCAAACATTACTCCAACACCATGTTCACTTCCCAGACTCCGCCGAGAAGAGACCATCACGGCAACACACGCAGTTGATTCATTTTAAATAAGTTAAGGTTCAAGTTATCTACAACCGGACATTAACAAATTCCCATCTTCCCATAACCCCGGGCACGACTTTCGAAAGTTCAATCCCTGTAGGGGAGTCCCAACTTAGCCCATGACAAGCTCTCACAGTCAACGAAGGATATACCTTCTCCCGAGACATTCCAATCAGACTCAGTATCCCGGTTCTACAAGACAACTTCGACAAGTTAAAACAAATCCAGCAACACTGCCCGAATGTGCCGACAAATCCCGATAGGAGCTGCACATATCTCGTTCTCAGGGCACACTCAGATGAGCAGTCCATACAACTAAAACCAAACCTCGAGTTTCCCCGAGGGGGCGCTGCATAGGGCTCTAGTTTGAACCAACACTCAGAGGAGCACTGGCCCAGGGGGTTTAAACAAGATGACCCCTGGGCTCCGGAAACCCAAGGGAAAAAGAGGCTAGGTAGCAAATGGTAAAGCCAAGGTTGGGCATTGCTGGAAGAGTTTTATTCAAGGCGATTTGTCAAGGGGTTCCCATTATTACCCAACCGCGTAAGGAATGCAAAATCCGGGAACATAACACCGATATGACGGAAACTAGGGCGGCAAGAGTGGAACAAAACACTAGGCAAAAAGGCCGAGCCTTCCACCCTTTACCAAGTATATAGATGCATTAAGATAACAAGATAATATAATGATATCCCAATAAGAAAAATAATGTTCCAACAAGGAACGGTCTCCAATCTTCACCTGCAACTAGCAACGCTATAAGAGGGGCTGAGCAAAGCGGTAACATAGCCAATCAACGGTTTGCTAGGACATGGTGGGTTAGAGGTTTTACATGGCAATTTGGGAGGCATGAAAAGCAAGTGGTAGGCATTGTAGCATAGGCATAGCAATAGAGCGAGCATCTAGCAAAGCAAAGATAGAAGTGATTTCAAGGGTATGATCATCTTGCCTGAAATCCCGCAAGGAAGAAGAACGAGTCCATGAAGAAGATAAACGGACGTAGCCAACGGATCCTCACAAACGCAACGTTACCGGAATACCGAGAAGAAGTACACCGGAAAGAAAGCAAACAACATAGTAAACAACCACTACAACAACATGGCATGATGCACAACAAGTATGATGCATGTCCGGTTTAATGAGGCGTGGCATGGCAAAGTGCACAAACAATCCTACAAATTAAGTGGAGCTCATTATGCAACGGAGTTGCATATTGAAGAAAACACCACAACAAGTTATTTAGTTTGATCTTGTTTATGTACCCAACAATATTAAATGTTGCTAAACATGGCAAGAGGGTGAAGCAAAAGAAAACTACCTATCTAGGCAAGTTTAAATGAGGTCGGAAACAACGAACAACAATTCCGGGAAATCCCCATATGCATATTTTTGTTATGGTACTGTTCTACCCTAAACCATATTTTATATTTGTTAAACATGCAAAGTAGGGCTACCATGATAAACTATGCATTTTTCTACCCCATTTACATATAAAGATTATTTAAAACCGAGCTACGGTTATTTAGTTATGAATTAAATCATTTTAACATGGCAATATGGAAAATACATGCAAACAGTAGTTTAAACAGCTCAAACATGCATGAAAGTTGGATATTGTGAAACTAGGTGAAATTCTAGTCATTTTTCATATATAAATCATTTTAATATGATGCACTGTTGATGAGTTATTAAATGCATGATCTAGAGGGACTAAACTATAAAACAGGTTTACTGGAATAATTAGGAAATTTGTAGATCTGGAAAAAAACATGAATGGGCCAAAACTGCAGCCTGGCCCAACAGGCGCAGGGCGCTGGAGGCTCACCATGGGCCTTGGCCCAAGTCGATGGGGAGGCCGCTAGGCCTGGCGTGGTTATGGCCCAGCCGAAGCTCGCGGTCAACGGAGACCAGATCGGGCGTCTCCTTGACGCAGCAGAGAAGGAACAAAGCGACGCACTGGAGGCAGAGCAACGACAACAGAGGGGTTCATGGAATGGCAGCGGGGCAACGCGAGGAGCGAGACGAGGCGCTGGTCGTCGTCCTCGGGCTCGATCCCGCCTGGATTAGGATGACGACTACAGCGGGCGATGGCGCTCGGCGACACAGGGGAGTCAGAGGAGCTCGTGGCGGCCTTGGGTCTCTGCTCCCCGGTTCGAAGAAGAGGCGAGGCGCTGGCCTTGACCGACGACGACGACAGCGGCGTCGGTCCCCGGGTGGAGGACACCCGAGCACGACGAGGAAGCTCGGGGCAGATGCAGCAGATGGAGCTCCTGCTCCGACGACGTGGCGGTGCAGCGAACAAACGGAGGGTGAATCCGGGCATTGCTCGTGATGCTCACCGGCGGGACGACGACGAGGGCGGAGCAAGACGACGACGACGATGGGAGCTCCGGGCGGCGGCAGGAGGTGCGATCCTCGGGGCGGCCGCTTCAAGGGACTCCGGCGAACGGACTTGACAGGGAGATGGCTCGGTCTACGGATGCTCGCGTGCTCCGGCGTGGGCGGAGCCATCAGTGAGGAGAAGGGAGTAGGGGACGGTGGCCTTGCATGTGGCTGGGTTCGGTGAAGGCGGCAGAGGCAAGGCGATGGTGGCTGCAGGCGAAGGACGGCGGGGTGGCGGCTCGGGCAGAGGAGGCTGGCATCTGGAGATGCGGGATGCAAAGGCACTGGTTGGTTGGGCGTGGAAATTGAGGAGGAGAGGGGCGGTTGTGGTTGGTGGTTTTTGGATCGGGAGGGGATCCCAAGGAGGAGGAAGACAGTGGACTGGCGGTGCGACGGAGGGATGGATGGGACAAGTCCCTAGTTTCTAGGGTTGGCCCATTATATACGCTGGTGGATTAGGTTAGGGGCTAACGGATCCCTCCGATCGTAAATTGACGACCGAGAATAAAAGGTTAGAGGAGTCCAAATAAGAAAATGGTGACGCTTTACAGATGTTTGGGGATGATCTGATCGCAACAGTGATGACTGAGCAGTACGGGTCTGGGACAGCTTTCGGACGCGCGCGCGAGGTGGGTCGCGGGCTGATGAGAGAGGTTAGGTAGGGCCTGGAGGTGAGTAGTGGGCTGTGTAGACGGTCTAAAGAGGAAAGAGAGGGAAAGCCCGGCAACAGTTTCTGAAGACCGAAAACGTCCGACGTTTTGACCGACTATACTGCCGCTATAGTTATCCGTTGGGGCATCAAACGATCTCCGAATGCGATGAAACTTGACAGGCGGTCTATCTACACTATAATAAGACCACATGTCAACTCTCATCCCATTCCGAGAACATATCCCGGCCACTTATAAAATACTATTTCAGACATGCCGTGGGCGCGTGCAAGTGTGGTTGGTCTCAGAACGGACAACAGATGGAACTGGGGGAACCCGGACGGATGCAAGTTTTGAAAACATGATGATGCAATGCACAAGATGACATGATGAAACGCAACACGCAAGCAAATGACATGACAATGTTAGCGAATAACTGGACGGCACCTGGCACATCGGTCTCGAGGCATTACAACACTCCACCACTACGAGAGGATCTCGTCCCGAGATCTAGAATGGCACCGGAGGGACAAAACAGAAGAGGAAGATAAGCGATAAAACTAAGTTGCTTCTTTGACAAACGAGTGAAACCAAAGAACCTTCAGAGGTTGAGCAAATTGAAAAGAAGAAAACAACAGAGATGAACCAAGTTGAAAACACTCTGGTTAAATGGACAATCATGTAAAGAACATGATCTTTGACAAACGAGATGATGGGTTGAGAAGATCAACATCACAATGCCCCCGGAACGAAAGAATAGAATATAGATAATTGAAATAGGAGAAATGAGGAGAAAATGCCAACTTCTGCCAAAAAGAGCTTGAGAAGGCATCCTTAAGAGAAGGGTCAAACGGAGTTGTTGGAAAACCAACAACGAAAAGAATAAGCCTGATATGGTCTTATGGAATACATGTCAAATTATGAGGTGACAAACTGCCACTCATGGGAAAAGAATTTGATTGGTATGAATGAGGAGACAAGAAAGCTATTTCACCGGGAGGATAGATGAAGAACTTGGATCATATATTATCACCATTAATAGCATTAAGCCTTAGGGAAAGCTTTAGGTGAAATATAACCCTAGATAACTCCAATGACGAGATGATGGATTTAAAATATTTCATTCTTAACAACATGTGAATCATGAGACATGAACTCAAATTATCAAGAATGACATAATACCACCTCGAATGATATGGTTGAAAGAATTGCACTCCAGATTGCAAGATGAAGAATGTTTGAGCTCCTTAGAAACGAATCTCGATGAAAAACTTCGAGAAGGAATTAAATCCTGGATGAACCATCATGTAGAACCTCCATGAAGAACTCCGGTAACAAAAGGATAACGGAAAGAAAGAGGAGTTGGAAACACAAGGTGAAACCTTGTAATGATTTAGATGGATCTCCGTGGTGATATAATTGCGAGAGGTAGGAACTCCGGGAAAAAGATAAGATGAACAATTGAGATCAAGAATTTTGATGAGCCTCCGGAATAGGGAATTAATCATTTGGATGAAACAAGAATAAGAATTGCATTATGCTTATCCTTCACCAATTAAATTGATGACCACCAATGGATTTGGCACACTACTTATTCACGTAGAAAGGATTAAGAGAGATATAGCGCAAACTTGAGAAGGTCTTCAACGAATCACCGGTCGGGATTGGAAAGAACGAATGAATTGATATGATTACGAAGGAAGAGACATCTTGAATGAACCACCGTAAGAATTGAAAATGATTGAAGTAAAGATAAAGAAAACACCCGGAAGAATTTGAGAACGAATGATGGTACTTGAGAGTATTTAGATACAAGTGAACGAAAAGATCCCGAACTGATTAGAGGATATCTACACGAAACATCGGTAAGATTTAGAGAAAAAGAGCTGAAAGCTGAGAATGAATAATTCTGAGAAGATGGCCTCCGGAGTAAAGAAATGGGAACAACTCATGAAAAGCTCCGGATGGGTGAAAAGAATACTCACAAACAAAACAATTATGAGAGGATGACATTAAGCTAGAACCACGAATCTTTGATAGAACGAAACAAGATTCAAGGGAAAACTCTTCTTCGGTCTTCAAATGTAGAGAATGACGACGAGGAACACCACCAAATAGTTGAGATACTCCGGGATGAAAATTAGCAAGGTTGAACCAACGATGAAAAGAATTTGAAATATCTTGGAGGAAGACATATGACTAATGACAATTCATTCTTATGTCACACTTCGAAAAGAAATTTGGATAGCTCCGGGAAAATAAGAAGAGTCAGGTAAGATCCTGGAAAAAAACCTGTGGGTTAGGGCCCACTCAAAAGATACACCGTTGAAAAGATTTAAAAGAGAGGTTGCACCGGTTGAATTAAATGGCTAGAATGAGATAACAATCTCGAAAGAGCTTGAAAGGATTACGAAAGCAGAGTGGAAACACGAATATTCTAAGATTTCTTGAGCACTCCGGAACAATTGAATAGCGAGAGGTGAATGATTAAGAATTGCACCGGCATGAGAAAGCATTGAAATGAGGAAAAGATATGATCAACAAAGCTTGACTTGAAACCAAAGGAGAATAAAAGGAATGAGGAATGAAGAACTTGAAGCTCCGTTAGCATCTTCTTGAGGATCAACGTATAAGGACATTGACGGAAAAGAATGGAGAGACTTCCCATCAATAAAAGGATAGTTGAATAAGAAATTTGAGTCCTTGAAGAAAAAGGGTGGGTGGGTGGGAAAACAAAGGCAGCTTGGGACGAATGAAATGAACACCGTTGAGAAGAACTAAGATTGGATCTTGCAAATGTTGAAGTGATTGGATCCACTTGAAGAGAAACACGCCAGTTGAAAAGGATTGACATGATGATCTCGATTATTGAAAAGGATTAGTATTTACATAGAAATATGAGAACACCACTTAGGCAAGGTATGGAATCAACATTTGACTTCGACGCAACTCGGATACCACAACTCAAAACAAAACAAGGATTGGCTTGCAAAATAAGCCAGAACAAACATATGATAGAGATTTCGTCCGAAGTTTTCATGGTGGGGCCTACACGGGCTCGATCGTATAGCACCATCATGTACAAGGCAGTGCACATGACATATGAAGCGTCCCCGAGTCGGCATAGCCAAGGACTCTTTAAGACACAATGAGACAACTGTAAAACCAATCGTGGATAGGCGGACCACTAGACGTCGAACCCCAATTTCATATCATACATCTATCGGAAAGATATCCTAAGAGCTACTTGAATTCCCACTTATAATCCCAAAATTTTCCCAGTTATGCAATCAGGTGTTGGGGATACAGGGGAAGCATAATATCTCACTCAAAACTAGCAAATCCTACATCCAGTTGTATCCATCCTTCAACACATAACCAAGAAACCTTCGGAAATCATCTACCTCAACCTTCGAAAAG
The DNA here is from genome assembly GCF_002162155.2 of Triticum dicoccoides. Lineage (NCBI taxonomy): Eukaryota > Viridiplantae > Streptophyta > Magnoliopsida > Poales > Poaceae > Triticum > Triticum dicoccoides. The sequence goes on along the minus strand of NC_041386.1, from coordinate 479,025,207 downwards.
CATCCGTTATACGAGTTATGGCAATACTCCCAAACTCCCGCCCCAGTCCTGGGTGGCATCGAGGTTATCTCACCAACAACTGCATAAAAGAGATTTTTGATGTCGGCGAAACTAAACTCAGGTATTCCAGAACTGCAACGATAAAATTGTGACGACAACACCTCGGAGCTCAACTCCCCGGGACACTGCCACAACCCCTAAATGACAGGAGGCACCAAGAACAATGTTCTCGTCACAAATCGATCGGAACGATTCCAAGATACCCGCGTGATCCTAAATTTTTTTAGTGAAATTTGAGAAGAGAAGAGACAAAACTCTACGACAGGATGCCTTACCAGAGCGATGAAGGGACTGGGGAGTAAAAAGAATTCCTAAACTCTCCGATATATAATTCCTAATGACTCAAAACATTTTTCTAGACTCAACTCGTCAGCTAATTCGATCAAGCAATGGGGGCTCCTAAGGTCGGGGAAGGCTCTGATTACCAACTTGTAATGCCCTCGATGCGGCTATATCTCCCACGTGTCGAAGCACGACTTAGAGGCATAACCGCATTGAAAGCAATGTCGCAAGTGAGGTAATCTTCACACAACCCATGTAATACATAAGGGAAAAGTATACATAGTTGGCTTATAATCGCCACTTCACACAAATACATGAATAAAGCATTACATCATCCAAATACAATCAAGGTCCGACTACGGAACCAAAATAAAAGAAGACTACCCCAAATGCTACACAGATCCCCGATCTTCCCGACTGGGCTCCACTACTGATCAACTAGAACGAAACAACACAAAGGACAAGATCTTCATCGAGCTCCTCCTTGAGCTTGGTTGTGTCACCTGCTCGGGAACATCGACACCTGCAAACTGGTTTTGGAAGTATCTATGAGTCACGGGGACTCAGCAATCTCACACCCTCACGATCAAGACTATTTAAGCTTATAGGTAAGGCAAGGTAATATGTGGAGCTACAGCAAGTGACTAGCATATATGGTGGCTAACCTGTTCGCAAAAGAGAGCGAGAAGAGAAGGTAAAGCGAGAACGAAGAACTAAAGAACAACCTACGACAAACATTACTCCAACACCGTGTTCACTTCCCGGACTCCGCCGAGAAGAGAACATCACGACAACACACGCAGTTGATTCATTTTAAATAAGTTAAGGTTCAAGTTATCTACAACCGGACATTAACAAATTCCCATCTGCCCATAACCGCGGGCATGGCTTTCGAAAGTTCAATCCCTGTAGGGGAGTCCCAACTTAGCCCATGACAAGCTCTCACTGTCAATGAAGGATATACCTTCTCCCGAGACATTCCGATCAGACTCGGTGTCCCGGTTCTACAAGACAACTTCAACAAGTTAAAACAAATCCAGCAACACCGCCCGAATGTGCCGACAAATCCCGATAGGAGCTGGACATATCTCGTTCTCAGGTCACACTCAGATGAGCAGTCCGTACAACTAAAACAAAACCTCGAGTTTCCCCGAGGGGGCGCTGCACAGGGCTCTAGTTTGGACCAACACTCAGAGGAGCACTCGCCCGGGGGGTTTAAATAAGATGACCCTTGGGCTCTGGAACCCAAGGGAAAAATAGGCTAGGTGGCAAATGGTAAAACCAAGGTTGGGCATTGCTGGAAGAGTTTTATTCAAGGCAATTTGTCAAGGGGTTCCCATAATTACCCAACCACATAAGGAACGCAAAATCCGGGAACATAACACCGGTATGACGGAAACTAGGGCGGCAAGAGTGGAACAAAACACTAGGCAAAAAGGCCGAGCCTTCCACCCTTTACCAAGTATATAGATGCATTAAGATAACAAGATAATATAATGATATCCCAATAAGAAAAATAATGTTCCAACAAGGAATGGTCTCCAATCTTCACCTGCAACTAGCAACGCTATAAGAGGGGCTGAGCAAAGTGGTAACATAGCCAATCAATGGTTTGCTAGGACATGGTGGGTTAGAGGTTTGACATGGCAATTTGGGTGGCATGAAAAGCAAGTGGTAGGCATCGTAGCATAGGCATAGCAAAAGAGCGAGCATCTAGCAAAGCAAAGATAGAAGTGATTTCAAGGGTATGATCATCTTGCCTGAAATCCCGCAAGGAAGAAGAACGAGTCCTTGAAGAAGATAAACGGATGTAGCCAACGGATCCTCACAAACGCAATGTTACCGGAATACCGAGAAGAAGTACACCGGAAAGAAAGCAAACAACATAGTAAACAACCACTACAACAACATGGCATGATGCACAACAAGTATGATGCATGTCCGGTTTAATGAGGCGTGGCATGGCAAAGTGCACAAACAATCCTACAAATTAAGTGGAACTCATTATGCAACGGAGTTGCATATTGAAGAAAACACCACAACAAGTTATTTAGTTTGATCTTGTTTATGTACCCAACAATATTAAATGTTGCTAAACATGGCAAGAGGGTGAAGCAAAAGAAAACTACCTATCTAGGCAAGTTTAAATGAGGCCGGAAACAACGAACAACAATTCCGGGAAATCCCCATATGCATATTTTGGTTATGGTACTGTTCTGCCCTAAACCATATTTTATAGTTGTTAAACATGCAAAGTAGGGCTACCATGATAAACTATGCATTTTCTACCCCATTTACATATAAAGATTATTTAAAACCGAGCTACGGTTATTTAGTTATGAATTAAATCATTTTAACATGGCAATATGGTAAATACATGCAAACAGTAGTTTAAACATCTCAAACATGCATGAAAGTTGGATGTTGTGAAACTAGGTGAAATTCTAGTCATTTTTCATATATAAATCATTTTAATATGATGCACCGTTGATGAGTTATTAAATGCATGATCTAGAGGGACTAAACTATAAAACAGGTTTATTGGAATAGTTAGGAAATTGGTAGATCTAGAAAAAACATGAACGGGCCAAAACTGCAGCCTGGCCCAACAGGCGCAGGGCGCTGGAGGCTTACCATGGGCCTTGGCCCAAGTCGATGGGGAGGCCGCTGGGCCTGGCGTGGCTATGGCCCAGCCGAAGCTCGCGGTCAACGGAGACCAGATCGGGCGTCTCCTTGACATAGCAGAGAAGGAACAAAGCGACGCACTGGAGGCAGAGTAACGACAACAGAGGGGTTCATGGAACGGCGATGGGGCAACGCGAGGAGCGGGACGAGGCGCTGGTCGTCGTCCTCGGGCTCGATCCCGCCTGGATCGGGATGACGACTACAGCGGGCGATGGCGCTCGGCGACACAGGGGAGTCAGAGGAGCTCGTGGCGGCCTTGGGTCTCTGCTCCCCGGTTCGAAGAAGAGGCGAGGTGCTGGCCTCGAACGATGACGGCGGCGGCAGCATCGGTCCCCGGGTGGAGGACACCCGAGCATGGCGAGGAAGCTCGGGGCAGAGGCAGCAGATGGAGCTCCTGCTCCGACGACGCGGCGGTGCAGCGAACAAAGGGAGGGCGAATCCGGGCATTGCTCGTGCTGCTCACCGGCGGGACGACGGCGAGGGCGGAGCAAGACGACGACGACGATGGGAGCTCCGGGCGGTGGCAGGAGATGCGATCCTCGGGGCGGCCGCTTCAAGGGACTCTGGCGAACGGACTTGACAGGGAGATGGCTCGGTCTACGGCTGCTCGCGTGCTCCGGCGCGGGCGGAGCCATCAGTGAGGAGAAGGTAGTAGGGGATGGTGGCCTTGCATGTGGCTGGGTTCAGTGAAGGCGGCAGAGGCAAGGCGATGGTGGCTGCAGGCGAAGGACGGCGGGGTGGCGGCTCGGGCAGAGGAGGCTGGCATCTGGCGAAGCAGGATGTGGAGGCACTGGTTGGTTAGGCACAGAAACTAAGGAGGAGCGGGGGCGGTTGTGGTTGGTGGTTTTTGGATCGGGACGGGATCCCAAGGAGGAGGAAGACAGTGGACTGGCGGCGCGACGGAGGGATGGATGGGACAAGTCCCTAGTTTCTAGGGTTGCCCCATTATATATGCTGGTGGATTAGGTTAGGGGCTAACGGATCCCTCCGATCGTAAATGGACGACCGAGAATAAAAGGTTAGAGGAGTCCAAATAAGAAAACGGTGACGTTTTGCAGATGTTTGGGGATGATCTGATCGCAACGGTGATGACTGAGCGGTACGGGTCTGGGACAGTTTCCGGACGCGCGCGAGGAGGGTCGCGGGCTGACGAGAGAGGTTAGGTAGGGCCTGACGGTGAGTAGTGGGTTGTGTAGATGGTCTATAGAGGAAAGAGAGGGAAAGCCCGGCAACAGTTTCCGAAGACCGAAAACGTCCGATGTTTTGACCGACTATACTGCCGCTATAGTTATCCGTTGGGGCATCAAACGATCTCCGAATGCGATGAAACTTGATAGGCGGTCTATCTACACTATAATAAGACCACATGTCAACTCTCATCCCATTCCGAGAACATCTTCCAGCCACTTATAAAATACTATTTCAGACATGCCGCGGGCGCGTGCAAGTGTGGTTGGGCTCAGAATGGACAACGGACGGAACTAGGGAAACCCGGACAGATGCAAGTTTTCAAAACATGATGATGCGATGCACAAGATGACATGATGAAACGCAACACGCAAGCAAATGACATGACAATGTCAGCGAATAACTGGACGACACCTGGCACATCGGTCTCGGGGCGTTACAACATTGTTGATCGGAAATGATGTAGAATTTTCTGGAAAGCATAAAGGAGTGTTTGAAATGAGTTTTTTCAAAGAAAGACCTCGGTGAAGCTTCTTACATATTGGGCATCAAGATCTATAAAGATAGATCAAGACGCTTGATAAGATTTTTAAATGAGTACATACCTTGACAAGATTTTTTTGAAGTAGTTCAAAATGGAACACTCAAAGAAGGAGTTCTTGCATGTATTGCAAGGTGTAAAGTTGAGTAAGACTCAAAACACAACTACGGCAGAAAATAGAAAGAGAATGAAAATCATTCCCTATGCCTCAGCCATAGGTTCTAAGTATGCTATGCTGTGTACCAAACCTATTTGTACCTTGCCATGAGTTTGGAAAGGGGGTATGTAACGCCCTCAATGCGGCTATATCTCCTACGTGTCGGAGCACGACTTAGAGGCATAACCGCATTGAAAGCAATGTCGCAAGTAAGGTAATCTTCACAACATCCCATGTAAATAGATAATAAAAGGGAAGGTACATAGTTGGCTTACACTCTCCATGTCAAACAAAGTACATAAATAGCATTACATCAACCAATCACTCAAGGTCCGGCTACGGTACCAAAATAAAAGATCAACTCAACATGCGACACGGTCCGGATCGCCCCAACTAGGCACCACTACTGATCATCAGGGAAAGACACATAGTAACGGCATGAGTCTTCTTCGAACTCCCACTTGAGCTCAAGCGCATCATATGGAATGGAGTCATCAGGCCCTGCATCTGGTTTGGAAGTAATCTATGAGCCACAGGGACTCAGCAATCTCGCACCCTCGTGATCAAGACTATTTAAGCTTATAGGTAAGGCAAGGTAATATGTGGAGCTGCAGCAAGCGACTAGCATATATGGTGGCTAACCTGTTCGCAAAAGAGAGCGAGAAGAGAAGGAAAAGCATGAACGAAGAACTAGAGAACCAACTACGGCAAACATTACTCCAACACTGTGTTCACTTCCCGGACTCCGCCGAGAAGAGACCATCACGGTAACGCACACAGTTGATTCATTTTATTTAAGTTAAGGTTCAAGTTATCTACAACCGGACATTAACAAATTCCCATCTGCCCATAACAGCGGGCACGACTTTCGAAAGTTCAAAACCCTGCAGGGGAGTCCCAACTTAGGCCATGACAAGCTCTCACGGTCAATGAAGGATATACCTTCTCCCGAGACATTCCGATCAGACTCGGTATCCCGGTTCTACAAGACACTTCGACAAGTTAAAAATAATCCAGCAACACCGTCCAAATGTGCCGACAAATCCCGATAGGAGCTGCACATATCTCGTTCTCAGGGCACACTCAGATTGTCTAAACTTCCGGTAGGCCAGCCCAGAGTTGCCCCTGGTGGCCACCGGCGGCTGATGAGGTGGACCAACACTCAGAGGAGCACTGGCCCTGGGGGGTTTAAATATGATGACCCTCGGGCTCCGGAAACCCAAGGGAAAAAGAGGCTAGGTGGCAAATGGTAAAACCAAGGTTGGGCATTACTAGAGGAGTTTTAATCAAGGCGAACTATCAAGGGGTTCCCATTATTACCCAACCGCGTAAGGAACGCAAAATCCGGGAACATAACACCGATATGACGGAAACTAGGGCGGCAAGAGTGGAACAAAACACTAGGCAAAAGGCCGAGCCTTCCAACCTTTACCAAGTATATAGATGCATTAAGATAACAAGATAATATAGTGATATCCCAACAAGAAAATAATGTTCCAACAAGGAACGATCTCCAATCTTCACCTGCAACTAGCAACGCTATAAGAGGGGCTGAGCAAAGCGGTAACATAGCCAATCAACGGTTTGATAGGACATGGTGGGTTAGAGGTTTGACATGGAAATTTGGGAGGCATGATAAGCAGGTGGTAGGCATCATAGCATAGGCATATCAAAAGAGCGAGCATCTAGCAAAGCAAAGATAGAAGTGATTTCGAGGGTATGATCATCTTGCCTGCAAATTTGTCAGAGTTGACTGGATCCTCGAAAGCAAACTCAACGGGCTCCTTGTTAGCGAACTCATCTGCCGGCTCTACCCAAACAATACAAACAAGCAAGAGGAACACAATCAACTACGTGCAAAGCTCAAACAACATGATGCAAACATGGTATGCTATGCGGGATGCGGTATGTGATGCATATGCAAGATTTGACAAGGAATGAAAGAACCTGGCCTCAACTTGGAAATCTAAGAGTGCCACTGGAAAGGTGAGGTGATTTCGGTTGAAATTGATATAAAGATCACCGGAATCGGAGGCACGGTTTGGAAATGGCAAGCAAAACGAATATGGCACCGGTCTGCGATAAATAGCAAGTAGCCATCTAAATGCAACAAGTTAAATATGCTACAGTACTCAAACATGGCAACAAAATACATGGAAGGGATCCACTCATGATGCTTAACAAAAGCTGTACACTGAGCTACGGCCAATTCATCCATTAACAGGTTCAAACAAGCATGGCAAAAGTGCAATTGATAAACAGATCTCAGACTTAGTGAAATTAACACAAGCCTGGAATTTCAGATGAGGTAGCACACTTTGAAGCAAGAAAACTATATGCTATAGGGACTTAACATGGCAAAGCAAGGCATGGCATGGAGCTACTCAAAGAGCTTAACAAAAGTCCCTTAGTGACCCTGAGCCGAAAGGGATCAGAAAATACAATTGCAAGCATGTGAACATGGCAAAAACATAATCAGATCACAGACTTGGAGAAAAACTGGAGCATGCAAATCAGTTAACGAGTAGGCATGTTCACGAGCTTGATGCACTCACTACAGAGCAAGGCATGACAATCTAAGCATGCACCCATTAAGAATACACATAATATAAGCTAGACATGGCAAGAGGCAACAACATAGCATGCACGGATCAACAACAATATCCTCGGCAAAATCGCTAACAAGTAGACAATCTGCCCAGATTCACAAAATAGCAAAAGTAGAGCTCGATTGACTCAAGCTAGTGTGCTCCATATTTGCAAACAAAGACATGGATAGATAGAGCACTACAAGATTAACAAATCACCCTTACTGATCATCCTCAAAAGAGGCACGGATCACTAGGAAACAACATGAACATATGGCATATTAATAAAAACAGATCAAGGACTTGGTGGAATTTCTAAGTCCCTGAAATCAGCATTAACGAATGCACCACTTTGCAAGCTTGTGCTAGTCACCAAACACATCACAAAAATACATGGATAGCACCTCTGGAAAGATGGAAAAGCATATAACAAAACACATGTAGAGCTCAGGAGCATATCATGCATACATTAATCATGGCAAAAATGACAAATAGCTATTTGGTGCAGCAGATTTGACAATTAACTCAAATAGCTCTCTTCCAACAGCATTTTGGGCATCAAGATGAGCTCAAATGAAAATGATGCAATGAGATGAAATGGTGTACTCTCTGAGACAAACATTTTGATATGCTACACGCCCAAAACGGATCTACGGATGCGGAGATAAAGCATGATGAATATTGCAAAATAATCTGGGACTTAGGAAAAAAAGAAGTCAACCGTATGGTTTGTCCGGTTCAGATCTGGATCTGGCATGGTCTCCGAGCTTCGCCGGAACAGTGCGGGTTTGCCGGAGTTTGAAGAAGCTCGCCGGCGCGAGGGGACTTGCCGGATCTAGCTCGTCGGAGGGCGGCGCCGGAGTCAGTGGAGGCAGCGAAGCTCTCCGGGCGGTGGCACTCGGCGACGGGGCCCGCGGCGGCCGGAGTTGGCGAGGCGGCGCCGGCGTGGTTTCGGCGGAGCGGGGCGGCGCTTGGGCGGCGCGGTGAGCCGGTGGAGGCGGGTGGCGGCGTGGGCCTCGGGGGCCCGACCTGGGCTCCCGGGCCGGCGGCGGCGACGAAGTGGGGCGGCGGCGCGGTCCAATGGAGGCGTGAACGTGACGGCAGGGAGGAACCGGACACGTCCGGCCTACGGAATTTCGTCCGGTGGCGGCGGGTGGAGTGGATCTAGGGTTTCGGGGAAGAAGGAGACGTGAATTTCGGAGGGGGCTATTTATAGGCATAGGAGGAGCTAGGAGAGTCCAAATGAGGAGCGGTTTTCGGCCATGCGATCGTGATCGAACGCTCTAGATGATGGAGAGGGTTTTGGTGGGTTTTGGGCCAAAATGGAAGGGTGTTGGGCTGCAACACACATGAGGCCTGCTCGGTCCCTTGGTTAACCATTGGAGCATCAAACGAAGTCCAAATGGTACGAAACTTGACAGGCGGTCTACCAGTAGTAAACCAAGGCCGCTTGGCAAGTCTCGGTCCAATCCGGAAATTTTTAACCCCCATACACGAAAGAAAGGTAGAAAGGACCACCGGAGGAGATAGGAGCGCCGGAATGCAAAACGGACAACGGGGAAAATGCTCGGATGCATGAGACGAACACGTATGCAAATGCAATGCACATGATGACATGATATGAGATGCATGACAACGACAACAACACACGGAGACAAAAACCCGAACCCGAGGAAATAAAATAACTTAACATCGGAAACGGCAAGAGTTGGAGTACATATTAGGTAAATCACATCCGGGGTGTTACAAAACTCCACCACTACGAAAGGATCTCGTCCCGAGATCTAGGACTGGAAGAACGCCGGGTACCCAGAACGGAGGTGATCCTCGCGTTCCCAGGTGGCTTCACGGTCGGAATGGTGTGACCACTTGACTTTGAGGAATTTGATTGACTTATGGCGAGTCTTGCGTTCAGTCTCTTCAAGAATAGCAACGGGGTGCTCATGATAAGAAAGATATTCTTGGAGATCAATGTCTTCGAAGTTGACGGTGCGGTCAGGAGTCTTGAAGCACTTGCGGAGCTGAGAGACATGGAACACATCGTGCACATTTGCGAAGTTTGAAGGAAGCTCGAGTTGATAGGCGAGATCGCCTCTCTTGCTGACGATCTTGAAAGGACCCACGTATCTAGGGGCAAGCTTCCCTTTGATACCGAAGCGACGAGTACCTTTCATTGGAGAGACGCGGAGGTAAACATGATCTCTGATCTCGAAAGCCAAATCACGGTGCTTACTATCATAGTAGCTCTTCTAACGCGATTGTGCTGCTTTGAGGTTATCACGAATGACTTTACACATCTCCTCTTCCTCTGTGATTAAGTCATTTCCCAAAAGTTGACGTTCGCCGGTTTCTGACCAGTTGAGTGGGGTACGGCACTTCCTGCCATACAGAATTTCGAATGGGGCCTTGCCCGAACTTGCTTGAAAACTGTTGTTGTAGGAGAATTCGGCATATGAAAGACAATCCTCCCACTTCATGCCGAAAGAGATCACACAAGCCCTAAGCATATCTTCAAGAATCTGATTGACACGCTCGACTTGACCGCTAGTTTGAGGATGGAAAGCTGTGCTGAAGCGGACGTTGGTGCCCATGGCCTTCTGAAAAGAATCCCAAAACTTGGAGGTAAAGATGTTGGCACGGTCTGAAGAGGTCACCTGTGGAATACCGTGCAGCGAGACAATCCGAGAGGTATAGAGCTCCACCAATTGAGCTGTAGTGATAGACTCTTTGATAGGCAGAAAGTGAGCCACTTTAGTGAGTTTGTCGATGACAACGAATATAGCATCATTGCCACGCTTGGACTTTGGAAACCCAGTCACGAAGTCCATCTCAATGTGGTCAAACTTCCATTCTGGAATGACAAGAGGTTGGAGGAGACCAGCTGGCCTTTGGTGTTCTGCCTTCACTCTTCTGCAGAGATCACACTCATTCACGAACTTAGCAATCTCGTGCTTCATTCGAGTCCACCAATAAGCCTGCTTGAGGTCCTGATACATCTTCGTACTCCCAGGGTGGATGGAGAGGAGAGAATTGTGAGCCTCGTTCATGATAACTTTACAGAGGTCACCTTTGGGCACAACAATACGATCCTCAAAGAAGAGAGTATCCTTGTCATCAAGGCGGTAGCACTTGTACTTGGGTTGACTCTTGGCAATCCCAATCTTCACCTTCTTCACCATAGCATCAAGAAGCTGAGCCTGACGAATCTGCTCTTCCAAGGTAGGAGAGACTTGAAGGTTGGCGAGGAAACCTTGAGGAACAACTTGCAGATTAAGTTTGCGGAAAGCTTCACAAAGCTCGGGTTGGTAAGGCTTGATAATCAAACTGTTGCAATAAGCCTTCCTGCTCAATGCGTCAGCAATCACATTGGCCTTGCCTGGAGTATACTCGATACTTGGATTATACTCTTGAATTATTTCGACCCAACGAGTCTGCCTGAGGTTGAGATTAGGCTGAGTGAAGATGTACTTGAGACTCTTGCGGTCAGTGAAGATGTCCACTTTTCTTCCCAATAAGAGATGTCTCCAAGTCAAAAGAGAATGCACAACTGCCGCCAACTCGAGGTCATGAGTGGGGTAGTTCTTATCGTTGGGCTTCAACTGGCTAGAGGTATAAGCCACAACTTTCTTCTCTTGCATCAACGCTGCACCAAGACCTTGAAGAGAGGCATCGCAGAAGACCTCGAACGGTTTGGATTCATCAGGAGGAGTCAGAACTGGAGCAGTGACCAATTTCTCTTTCAAAGTGTTGAAAGCGATGTCACATTCCAGAGACCAAACGTACTTGACGTGCTTCTGGAGAAGATTTGAAAGAGGCTTCGCGATCTTTGAAAAGTTCTCAACGAACCTTCGACAGTAGCTTGCGAGACCGAGGAAGCTACGGAGTTGCTTCACGTTCTGAGGTGGTTCCCAATTCACAATTGTAGACACCTTCTCAGGATTCACCGCAATGCCCTTGGCAGAGATGATATGCCCAAGATAAAGAACCTCATCGAGCCAAAACTCGCACTTTGAGAACTTGGCGTAGAACTGATGTTCCATGAGCTTATCGAGCATGAAACGCATGCTTGGCATGATCTTCCTTGTTCTTCGAAAAGACCAGAATGTCGTCAAGATAGACCAAAACGAAGTCATTTGTGTAGGCGTTGAAGATGAAGTTCATCATGCGAGAGAAAGTCGGAGGAGCGTTGACGAGGCCAAAAGACATGACAGTGTATTCGTATGAACCATAGCTTGTTCTGAAAGCCGTCTTGGTAATATCTTGCTCACGAATTTGAATCTGATGATAACCCATACGGAGATCGATCTTGGAGAATACTTGGGCACCTTTGAGTTGTTCGAACAGCTCGTTGATGTTGGGAAGTGGGTACTTGTTCTTGATAGTCTTCTTGTTCAATGGACGGTAGTCAACACAAAGTCGGTCCGTTCCATCCTTCTTCACAAAGAGTACTCCACAACCCCACGGAGAGGAACTAGGTCAGATGAGACCCATTCGTTCTTGAATATCGAGTTGCTTCTTCAGCTCCTTCAACTCTTCAGGTCCGAGCTTGTAAGGATGCTTGCAAACCGGTTCCGTGCCAGGCTCAAGATCGATGATGAATTCAACTGGCCGGTGCTGAGGCATTCCTGGAAGCTCTTCTAGAAAGACGTCTTGATATTCGCAAATGACTGGTATTTGGGAGATGGCATCCAGTTCATCCTTCTCATTGAGAGAAAACAGATGGATGGTGTTATCCCGAGCGGCAAAGACAATTACATCCTCAGACGAATGAGTCAATTGAATCTGCCTGGCTGCACAACCAAGCTGAGCCTTGTGCTTAGAAAGCCAGCCCATTCCCAGAATAAGATCAATATCCGAGTTACCAAGGACCATCGGAGAAGCCAAAAACTTAAAATCCCCCATCATGATAGAAATATCCGGAATCTCGTAGTTTGCGAGCAAGCAACTACCCGGAGCGACAACTGCTAACGGTTTATGCACAACTTGAGAATACCACCCATGCTTAGATGCAAAAGGTCTCGAGATGAAACAATGCGATGCACCAGTGTCAAAAAGTACTTTTGCAGGAACATCGTTAACAGGAAGGTTACCCATGATGACATCTGACGAGTCCTCTGCCTGAGCTGCATTCACCATGTTGACCTTGGCGTACTTGGGGTTATGCTTGACCACAGCTGTACTTGCCGATCTCACAGGAGGAGGAGGAGGGAGACGCCTCTGATTGAAGCATTTTTTGGCATAGTGACCCTTCTGTTGGCACTTGTTGCACGTGACCTCTGAAAGCGGACGGTGATACGGAGCACTCAATCTTGAAGCTTGAGACGAAGTCTTGTTCTGAAAGCCAGGGTTGGGTGGGTGGGAAAATCCACTGCCACATTTGCTCTTCTGCTGAAATGACTGACGGAACGGAGGAGGAGGAAGCCAATACTTCTGCTGCTTGGCCACTTGAGTAGAGGAAGAAGGAGTAGCATCTCTGACTCGCATCTTGGAGGCATCACACTTCAGTTGAGCAGCCTCTTGCTTCAATGCCATGTTGTAGAACTCATCGTACCTCAAGGGCTCAAAGAGAACAAGAGCTAGCTGGATTTCTTCTCTGAGACCACCCCTGAACTGGTATATCATGCTCTTCTCGTCAGGGACGTCCTACTTAGCAAAGCGGCCGAGCTTCTGAAACAACTTGTTGTAGTCATAGACAGACAAAGAGCCTTGCTTCAGGTTGCGGAATTCCTCATGCTTACTTTCAACCATGCTCTGAGGAATATGATGAGCTTTGAAGTCTTGACGGAATTCATCCCAGGTAATCACACGGCCTCCTCTGGAATCCTTGTACTGCTGGAACCATTCTGCAGCTTGGTCTTTGAGTTGGAAGGAAGCGGACTTGAAAAAGTCCTCAGGCCTGACGTTACTGCACTCGAAATGCTTGCATAAGTCCATGAGCCAATCGTCAGCATCAGTTGCCTCAACACAATTGCTGAAGGTCTTTGGATGGTTAGCAAGGAACTGGTTGAGTGTAGCAAAGTGATTCTGATTGTTGCCCTGGTTGCCTTGGTTGCCTTGGTTCGCTTGATTGCGCTCTTGAAGAATTTGCATGATCAACTGTGTGTTTGCATTGGTAGTGGCCATCACAGCTTGCCATGCCTCCGGAGGAGGTGGTGGTGGTGGCGGATTAGGATTCAGAGTCGTGCGCGTTGGAGGAGCCATCCTGAAGAGGTTGACATCCATTAGCACATTGATAGATAAAATTGAAGCTGAATCCAACGGGTAGAAATTGCAACATCTAGTCTTCACATCCGAACAAAATGAACGAATGTATTCGAATTGAAATGGTCACATATCCATAAATTGAGAAGCCACTTAGAATTTAGATAGAGAAATAAATCAACAAGGTACGGATCAAGAACGAATACTCGGTAAGAAATCCCAATCTCAAACCAAATATCCGTGGAAGAAAAGCTAGAGCTACAAGAATTGCCACCTATGAAACTCCCGAACCTTTCCGGTTATGCAATCAGGTGTTCGGGATACAGGGGAAGCATAATATCTCACCCAAATCTAGCAATTCCTACATCCAGCTATATCCATCCTTCAACACATAACCGAGAAAAACTTCGGAAACCATCTACCTCAACCTTCGAAAAGCATCCGTTATACAAGTTATGGCAATACTCCCGAACTCCCGCCCCAGTACTGGGTGGTGTCGAGGTTATCTCACCAACAACTGCATAAAAGAGATTTTCGATGTCGGCGAACTAAACTCAGGTATTCCAGAACTGCAACGATAAATTTGTGACGACAACACCTCGGAGCTCAACTCCCCGGGACACTGCCACGACCCCTAAATGACAGGAGGCACCAAGAACAATGTTCTCGTCACAAATCGATCAGAACGACTCCAAGATACCCGCGTGATCCTAAATTTTTTTTAGTGAAATTTGAGAAGCGAAGAGTCAAAACTCTACGTCAGGATGCCTTAGCAGAGCGATGAGGGGACTGGGGAGTAAAAAGAATTCCTAAACTCTCCGATATAAAATTCCTAAATGACTCAAAACATTTTTCTACACTCAACAACGGCTGCTAAATACGATCAAGAAGTGGGGGCTCCTAATGTCGGGGAAGGCTCTGATTACCAACTTGTAACGCCCTTGATGCGGCTATATCTCCTACGTGTCGGAGCATGACTTAGAGGCATAACCGCATTGAAAGCAATGTCGCAAGTAAGGTAATCTTCACAACATCCCATGTAAATAGATAATAAAAGGGAAGGTACATAGTTGGCTTACACTCGCCACGTCAAACAAAGTACATAAATAGCATTACATCAACCAATCACTCATGGTCCGGCTACGATACCAAAATAAAAGATCAACCCAACATGCGACACGGTCCGGATCGCCCCAACTAGGCACCACTACTGATCATCAGGGAAAGACACATAGTAACAGCATGAGTCTTCGTCGAACTCCCACTTGAGCTCAAGCGCATCATCTGGAATGGAGTCATCAGGCCCTGCATCTGGTTTGGAAGTAATCTGTGAGCCACAGGGACTCAGCAATCTCGCACCCTCGCGATCAAGACTATTTAAGCTTATAGGTAAGGCAAGGTAATATGTGGAGCTGCAGCAAGCGACTAGCAAATATGGTGGCTAACCTGTTCGCAAAAGAGAGCGAGAAGAGAAGGCAAAGCATGAACGAAGAACTAGAGAACCAACTACGGCAAACATTACTCCAACACCGTGTTCACTTCCTGGACTCCCCCGAGAAGAGACCATCACGGTAACGCACACAGTTGATTCATTTAATTAAGTTAAGGTTCAAGTTATCTACAACCGGACATTAAGAAATTCCCATCTGCCCATAACCGCGGGCACGGCTTTCGAAAGTTCAAAACCCTGTAGGGGAGTCCCAACTTAGCCCATGACAAGCTCTCATGGTCAACGAAGGATATACCTTCTCCCGAGACATTCCGATCAGACTCGGTATCCTGGTTCTACAAGACACTTCGACAAGTTAAAACAAATCTAGCAACACCGCCAAAATGTGCCGACAAATCCTGATAGGAGCTGCACATATCTTGTTCTCAGGGCACACTCAGATTGTCTAAACTTTCGGTAGGCCAGCCCAGAGTTGCCCCTGGTGGCCACCGGCGGCTGACGAGGTGGACCAACACTCAGAGGAGCACTGGCCCGGGGGGGGGGGTTAAATAAGATGACCCTCGGGCTCCGGAAACCCAAGGGAAAAAGAGGCTAGGTGGCAAATGGTAAAACCAAGGTTGGGCATTGCTGGAGGAGTTTTAATCAAGGCGAACTGTCAAGGGGTTCCCATTATTAACCAACCGCGTAAGGAACGCAAAATCCGGGAACATAACACCGATATGACGGAAACTAGGGCGGCAAGAGTGGAACAAAACACTAGGCAAAAGGCCGAGCCTTCCACCCTTTACCAAGTATATAGATGCATTAAGATAACAAGATAATATAGTGATATCCCAACAAGAAAATAATGTTCCAACAAGGAACGATCTCCAATCTTCACCTGCAACTAGCAACGCTATAAGAGGGGTTGAGCAAAGCGGTAACATAGCCAATCAACGGTTTGCTAGGACATGGTGGGTTAGAGGTTTGACATGGCAATTTGGGAGGCATGATAAGGAAGTGGTAGGCATCGTAGCATAGGCATAGCAAAAGAGCGAGCATCTAGCAAAGCAAAGATAGAAGTGATTTAGAGGGTATGATCATCTCGCCTGCAAAGTTGTTAGAGTTGACTAGATCCTCGAAAGCAAACTCAATGGGCTCCTCATTAGCGAACTCGTCTCCCGGCTCTACCCAAACAAGACAAACAAGCAATAGGAACACAATCAACCACGTGCAAAGCTCAAACAACATGATGCAAACATGGTATGCTATGCGGGATGCGGTATGTGATGCATATGCAAGATTTGACAAGGAATTAAAGAACCTGGCCTCAACTTGGAAATCCAAGAGTGCCACTAGAAAGGTGAGGTGATTTCGGTTGAAATCGATATAAAGATCACCAGAATCGGAGGCACGGTTTGGAAATGGCAAGCAAAACAAATATGGCACCAGTCTGCGATAAACAGAAAGTAGCCATCTAAATGCAACAAGTTAAATATGCTACATCACTCAAACATGGTAACAAAATACATGGCAGGGATCCACTCATGATGCTTAACAAAAGATGAACACTGAGCTACGGCCAATTCATCCATTAATAGGTTCAAACAAGCATGGCAAAAGTGCAATTGATAAACATATTAGGTAAATCACATCCGGGTGTTACAGGGTATGATATTGATCCAGGAGTGGATCACTTGACAGCGGTCAAAATTATCCTTAAAAGACTAAGGAGATATTTCTCGGTTATGGAGGTGATAAAGAGTTCATCGTAAAGAGTTACGCTGATGCAAGCTTTTACACCGATCCAGAAGACTCTTTGTCTCAATATGGATACATATTGAAAGTGGGAGCAATTAGCTAGAGTACCTCCATGCAGAGCATTGTAGACATAGAATATTTGCAAATTACATACGGCTCTGAATGTGACAGGCCCATTGACTAAGCTTCTCTCACAAGCAAAACATGATCACACCTAAGTACTCTTTGGGTGTTAATCACATAAGCGATGTGAACTAGATTATTGACTCTAGTAAAACCATTTGGGCATTAGCCACATGGCGATGTGAACTAATCACATGATGATGTGAACTAGATTACTGACTCTAGTGCAAGTGGGAGACTGAAGGAAATATGCCCTAGAGGCAATAATAAAGTTGTTATTTATATTTCCTTGTATCATGATAAATGTTTATTATTCATGCTAGAATTGTATTAAACGGAAACTTAGTACATGTGTGAATACATAGACAAAATAGAGTGTCCCTAGTATGCCTCTACTTGACTAGCTCGTTAATCAAAGATGGTTATGTTTCCTGACCATAGACATGTGTTGTCATTTGATGAACGGGGTCACATCATTAGAGAATGATGTGATGGACAAGACCCATCCATTAGCTTAGCATTATGATCATTGAGTTTTATTGGTATTGCTTTCTTCATGATTATACATGTTCCTCTGACTATGAGATTATGCAACTCCTGAATACCGAAGGAACACCTTGTGTGCTATAAACGTCACAATGTAACTGGGTGATTATAAAGATGCTCTATAGGTGTCTCCGAAGGTGTTTGTTCGGTTGGCATAGATCGAGAATAGGATTTGTCACTCCGAGTATCGGAGAGGTATCTCTGGGCCCTCTCGGTAATGCACACCACTATAAGCCTTGCAAGCAATGTGACTAATGAGTTAGTTGCAGGATGATGCATTACGAAATGAGTAAATAGACTTGCCGGTAACGAGAATGAACTAGGTGTAATGATACCGACGATCGAATCTCGGGCAAGTAACATATCGATGACAAAGGGAACAACGCATGTTGTTATGCGATTTGACCGATAAAGATCTTCGTAGAATATGTCGGAACCAATATGAGCATCCAGGTTCTTCTATTGGTTATTGAGCGGAGATGAGTCTCGGTCATGTCTACATAGTTCTCGAACCCGTAGGGTCCGCACGCTTAATGTTTAATGATGATCGGTATTATGAGTTTATGTGTTTTGATGTACCAAAGATAGTTCGGAGTCCCGGATGTGATCACGGACATGAAGAGGAGTCCTGAAATTGTTGGGACATGAAGATTGATATATTGGAAGGTTATCTTTGGACACCGGAATGGTCTCGGATGAGTTCGGGCATTTACCGGAGTACCGGGGGGTTACCGGAACCCCCTGCTACCTCTTGAGCTTGCGTTGGTTTTCCCCGAAGAGGAAGGGATGATGCAACAGAGTAGCATAAGTATTTCCCTCAGTTTTTGAGAACCAAGGTATCAATCCAGTAGGAGGCCACGCTCAAGTCCCTCGTACCTGCACAAAACGATAGCTACTCGCAACCAACGCGATTAGGGGTTGTCAATCCCTTCACGATCACTTACGAGAGTGAGATCTGATAGATATAATATTTTTGGGATTTTTGTTATAAAGATGCAAAGTGAAAAGTAAAGTCAAAGTAAAAAGCAAAACAATATTAAAGTGATGGAGATTGATATGATGAGAATAGACCCGGGGGCCATAGGTTTCACTAGTGGCTTCTCTCAAGAGCATAAGTATTCTACGGTGGGTGAACAAATTACTGTTGAGCAATTGATAGAATTGAGCATAGTTATGAGAATATCTAGGCATGATCATGTATATAGGCATCACATCCGTCACAAGTAGACCGAAACGATTCTGCATCTACTACTATTACTCCACTCATCGACCGCTATCCAGCATGCATCTAGAGTATTAAGTTAAAAACAGAGTAACGCCTTAAGCAAGATGACATGATGTAGAGAGATAAATTCATGCAATATGAAATAAACCCCATCTTGTTATCCTCGATGGCAACGATGCAATACGTGCCTTGCTGCCCCTTTTGTCACAGGGAAAGGACACCACAAGATCGAACCCAAAGCTAAGCACTTCTCCCATGGCAAGAACTACCAATCTAGTTGGCCAAACCAAACGGATAATTCGAAGAGACTTGCAAAGATAACCAATCATACATAAAAGAATTCCGAGAAGATTCAAATATTATTCATAGATAGACTTGATCATAAACCCACAATTCATCGGTCTCAACAAACACACTGCAAAAAGAAGATTACATCGAATAGATCTCCACAACAGAGGGGGAGAACTTTGTATTGAGATCAAAAAAGAGAGAAGAAGCCATCTAGCTACTAACTATGGACCCGAAGGTCTAAGGTAAACTACTCACACTTCATCGGAGAGGCTATGATGATGTAGAAGCCCTCCGTGATGACGGCCCTCTCCGGCGGAGCTCCGGAACAGGCCCCAAGATGGGATCTCGTGGATACAGAAAGTTGCGGCGGTGGAATTAGATTTTTGGCTCCTGTTTTGATCGTTTGGGGGTACGTAGGTATATATAGGAGGAAGGAGTACGTCGGTGGAGCTCCGAGGGGCCCACAAGGCAGGGGGCGCGCCTACCCTCGTGACCGCCTCTCTGATGCCTTGGCGTAGGGTCCAAGTCTCCTGGATCACGTTCAGTGAGAAAATCACGCTCCCGAAGGTTTCATTCCGTTTGGACTCTGTTTGATATCCCGTTTCTTCGAAACACTGAAATAGGCAAAAAACAACAATTCTGGGTTGGGCCTCCGATTAATAGGTTAGTCCCAAAAATAATATAAAAGTGGAAAATAAAGCCCAATATAGTCCAAAACAGTAGATAATATAGCATGGAGCAATCAAAAATTATAGATACGTTGGAGATGTATCAGGCATCCCCAAGCTTAATTCCCGCTCGTCCTCGAGTAGGTAAATGATAAAAAAGAGAATTTTTGATGCGGAGTGCTACTTGGCATAATTTCAATGCAAATCTTCTTAATTGTGATATGAATATTCAGATTCGAAAGATTCAAGACAAAAGTTTATATTGACATAAAAATAATAATACTTCAAGCATACTAACAAAGCAATTATGTCTTCTCAAAATATCATGGCCGAAGAAAGTTATCCCTACAAAATCATATAGTCTGGCTATGTAGTATCTTCACCACACAAAGTATTTAAATCATGCACAACCCCGATGACAAGCGAAGCAATTGTTTCATACTCTAACTTTTTCAAAACTTTTTCAATCTTCACGCAATACATGAGCGTGAGCCATGGATATAGCACTATAGGTGGAAGAGAATGGTGGTTGTGGAGAAGACAAAAAGGAGAAGATAGTCTCACATCAACTAGGCGTATCAACGGGCTATGGAGATGCCCATCAATAGATATCAATGTGAGTGAGTAGGGATTGCCATGCAATGGATGCACTAGAGCTATAAGTATATGAAAGCTCAAAAAGAAACTAAGTGGGTGTGCATCCAACTTGCTTGCTCATGAAGACCTAGGGCAATTTGAGGAAGCCCATCATTGGAATATACAAGCCAAGTTCTATAATGAAAGATTCCCACTAGTATATGAAAGTGATAACATGAGAGACTCTCTACTATGAAGATCATGGTGCTACTTTGAAGCACAAGTGTGGTAAAAGGATGGTAACATTGTCCCTTCTCTCTTTTTCTCTGATTTTTTTATTTATTTGGGCCTTTTCTCTCTCTTTTTACGGCATCTTTTTTTTATTTGGGCTTCTTTGGCCTCTTTTATTTATTTTTCGTCCAGAGTCTCATCCCGACTTATGGGGGAATCATAGTCTCCATCATTCTTTCCTCACTTGGGACAATGCTCTAAAAATGATGATCATCACACTTTTGTTTTTCTTACAACTCAACAATTACAACTTGATACTTAGAACAAAATATGACTCTATATGAATGCCTCCTGCGGTGTACCGGGATATGCAATATGACAATGATGAATGTGTCATGATAAACGGAACGGTGGAAAATTGCATGGCAATATATCTCGGAATGGCTATGGAAATGCCACAATAGGTAGGTATGGTGGCTGTTTTGAGGAAGGTATATGGTGGGTGTATGATACCAGCGAATGGTGCACGGTATTAGAGAGGCTAGCAAAGGTGGAAGGGTGAGAGTGCGTATAATCCATGGACTCAACATTAGTCATAAAGAACTCATATACTTATTGCAAAAATCTAGAAGTTATCAAAGCAAAGTATTACGCGCATGCTCCTAGGGGGATAGATTGGTAGGAAAAGACCATCGCTCGTCCCCGACCGCCACTCATAAGGAAGACAATCAATAAATAAATCATGCTCCGACTTCATCACATAACGGTTCACCATACGTGCATGCTACGAGAATCACAAACTTTAACACAAGTATTCTTTAAACTCATAACTACTCAACTAGCATGACTCTAATAGTATCACCTCCATATCTCAAAACAATTATCATGCTTCAATCTTTTCTTAGTATTCAACACACTCAAAAGAAAGTTCACAAATCGTGAATACCAAACATATTATTATTAAGCAAATTACCATGCTATTAAGAGACTCTCAAAATAATTTAAGTTAAGCATGAGAGATCAATAGTTTCTTTAAAACGAATCCACCACCGTGCTCTAAAAGATCTAACTGAAGCACATAGAGCAAAACTACAACACTCAAAAGATATAAGTGAAGCACATAGAGCAAAACTACATAGCTCAAAAGATATAAGTGAAGCACATATAGTATTCTATCAAACTTTAATTCATGTATGGCTCTCTCAAAAGGTGTGTACAGCAAGGATGAATGTGGCATACTAAGTCACAAAGACACAACTAATACAAGATGCTCCAAGCAAAACACATATCATGTTGGTGAATAAAAATATAGCTCCAAGTAAATTACCGATGGAAGTGGACGAAAGAGGGGATGCCTTCCGGGGCATCCCCAAGCTTTGACTTTTTGGTGTCCTTGGATTATCTTGGGGGTGCCATGGGAATCCCCAAGCTTAGGCTCTTGTCACTCCTTGTTCCATAATCCATCAAAAGAATTCACCCAAAACTTGAAAACTTCACAACACAAAACTTAAAATAGAAAACTCATGAGCTCCGTTAGCGAAAGAAAACAAAAGACCACTTCAAGGTACTGTAATGAACTCATTCTTTATTTATATTAGTGTTAAACCTACTGTATTACAACTTCTCTATGGATTATAAACTATTTTACTAGCCATAGATTCATCAAAATAAGCAAACAACACACGAAAAACAGAATCTGTCAAAAACAGAACAGTCTGGAGTAATCTGTAGCTACCGCAATATCTGGAACCCCAAAAATTCTAAAATAAATATCTGGACGTGAGGAATTTACCTATTAATCATCTTAAAAAGAATTAACTAAATAGCACTCTTCAAATAAAAATGACAGCAGTTCTCGTGAGCGCTAAAGTTTCTGTTTTTTACAGCAAGTTCAACAAGACTTTCCCCAAGTCTTCCCAATGGTTCTACTTGGCACAAACACTAATTAAACACAAAAAAATACAACCAAAACAGAGGCTAAATAATTTATTTATTACTAAACAGGATCAAAAATCAAGCAATAAAAATAAAATTGGGTTGCCTCCCAACAAGCGCTATCGTTTAACGCCCCTAGCTAGGCATAAAAGCGAGGATAGATCTAGGTATTGCCATCTTTGGTAGGCAATCCATAAGTGGCTCTCATGATAGTTTCATCTGGCAATTTTATTTTCTTTCTTGGAAAGTGTTCCATTCCCTTTTTAATGGAAATTGAAATCTAATATTCCCTTCCTTCATATCAATAATCGCACCAACCGTTCTAAGGAAAGGTCTACCAAGAATAATAGGGCAAGAAGGATTGCAATCTATATCAAGAACAATGAAATATAAGGGCACATAATTCCTATTTTCAACAATAAGAACATCATTAATTCTTCCCATAGGTTTATTAATAGTAGAATCTGCAAGATGCAAGTTTAGAGAGCAATCATCAAAATTACGGAAATCTAGCAAATCACACAAAGTCTTGGGAATAGTAGAGACACTAGCACCCAAATCACACAAAGCATAAAACTCATGATCTTTAATTTTAATTTTAATAGTTGGTTCCCACTCATCATCGAGTTTTCTAGGGATAGAAACTTTCAACTCAAGTTTTTCTTCATAAGATTGCATCAAGGCATCAACAATATGTTCGGTGAAGGCTTTATGTTGACTATAAGCATGTGGAGAATTTAGCACGGATTGCAACAAGGAAATACAATCAATTAAAGAGAAACTTTCATAATTAAATTCCTTTAAATCCAATATAGTGGGTTTAGCAACATCTAGATTTTTATTTCTTTCAATCCCACTTTCATCAATTTCATCATAAAGATCTAAATACTCCAAATTTTTAGAAAGCCTTCTAGGTAAAGGAAGATCATATTCGGTTTCATCAAGATTCATATTGCAAAACAAAGATTTAATAGGGGACACATCAATAACTTTTAGATCTTCATCTTGATTTTCATAGGAATTCAGTTTAGCGGCCATCTAATTGACTAAGGTGGCTTGCCTATCCGAAATTTCAGCAGTCATCTTTTCTAGACGAGCAATTTCGGATCTTATACCATCAAATTCTTTAGACATATCATCAAGCTCTTTCTTCATATAAATCATATAACTTTTTTGTTCCTTAAGCTCGTTTCTAAAGAAATTATTATGCTCAAATTGCAAAACCATAAATTCCTAACGTTGTTTTCGATCTCCTCTAACCTTTTAAGGTGAAGATCACTGAATCTTGGTTGAGCCATCGCGACAAACAAGCAATCCAACACACGGGCAAACAAAAAGGCAAGCGAGAAATGAGAGGGAGGATAGAGAGAGAGAGGGCAAATAAAACGGCAAGGGTGAAGTGGGGGATAGGAAAACGAGAGGCAAATGGGAAATATTGTAATGCGAGAGATAGGGATTGTGATGGGTACTTGGTATGTTGACTTTTTGCGTAGACTCCCCGGCAATGGCGCCAAAAATCCTTCTTGCTACCTCTTGAGCTTGCATTGGTTTTCCCCGAATAGGAAGGGATGATGCAGGAGAGTAGCGTAAGTATTTCCCTCGGTTTTTAAGAACCAGGGTATCAATCCAGTAGGAGGCCACGCTCAAGTCCCTCGTACCTGCACAAAATGATAGCTACTCGCAACCAACGCGATTAGGGGTTGTCAATCCCTTCACAGTCACTTACGAGAGTGAGATCTGATAGATATATTATTTTTGGTATTTTTGGTATAAAGATGCAAAATGAAAAGTAAAGGCAAAGTAAAAACCAAAACAAGATTAAAGTGATGGAGATTGATATGATGATAATAGACCCGGGGGCCATAGGTTTCACTAGTGGCTTCTCTCAAGAGCATAAGTATTCTACAGTGGGTGAACAAATTACTGTTGAGCAATTGACAGAATTGAGCATAGTTATGAGAATATCTAGGCATGATCATGTATATAGGCATCACGTCCGTGACAAGTAGACCAAAACGATTCTGCATCTACTACTATTACTCCACTCATCTACCACTATCCAGCATGCATCTAGAGTATTAAGTTAAAAATAGAGTAACGCCTGAAGCAAGACGAAATGATGTAGAGAGATAAATTCATGCAATATGAAATAAACCCCATCTTGTTATCCTCGATGGCAATGATGCAATACGTGCCTTGCTGCCCCTTCTGTCACTGGGAAAGGACACCGCAAGATCGAACCCAAAGCTAAGCACTTCTCCCATGGCAAGAACTACCAATCTAGTTGGCCAAACCAAACGGATAATTCGAAGAGACTTGCAAAGATAACCAATCATACATAAAAGAATTCAGAGAAGATTCAAATATTATTCATAGATAGACTTGATCATAAACCCACAATTCATCAGTCTCAACAAACACACCGCAAAAAGAAGATTACATCGTATAGATCTCCACAAGAGAGGAGGAGAACTTTGTATTGAGATTGAAAGAGAGAAAAGAAGCCATCTAGCTACTAACTATGGACCCGAAGGTCTGAGGTAAACTACTCACACATCATCGGAGGGGCTAGGATGATGTAGAAGCCCTCCGTGATGACGGCCCTCTTCCAGCGGAGCTTCGGAACAGGCCCCAAGATGGGATCTCGTGGATACAGAAAGTTGCGGCGGTGGAATTAGGTTTTTGCTCCTGTTCTGATCGTTTGGGGGTACGTGTGTATATATAGGAGGAAGAAGTACGCCGAAGGAGCAACGAGGGGCCCACGAGGCAGGGGGCGCGGCCTAGGGGGGCGCACCCCCCACCCTCGTGACCGCCTCTTTTGTTCCTTGGAGCAGGGTCCAAGTCTCCTGGATCACGTTTGGTGAGAAAATCACGTTCCCTAAGATTTTATTCCATTTGGACTCCGTTTGATATTCCGTTTATTCGATACACTGAAATAGGCAAAAAACAGCAATTCTGGGCTGGGCCTCCGGTTAATAGGTTAGTCCCAAAAATAATATAAAAGTGGAAAATAAAGCCCAATATAGTCCAAAACAGTAGATAATATAGCATGGAGCAATCAAAAATTATAGATACGTTGGAGACGTATCAGGCATCCCCAAGCTTAATTCCTGCTCGTCCTCGAGTAGGTAAATGATAAAAAAGAATTTTTGATGCGGAGTGCTACTTGGCATAATTTCAATGCAAATCTTCTTAATTGTGGTATGAATATTCAGATTAGAAAGACTCAAGACAAAAGTTTATATTGACATAAAAATAATAATACTTCAAGCATACTAACAAAGCAATTATGTCTTCTCAAAATAACATGGCCAAAGAAAGTTATCCCTACAAAATCATATAGTCTGGCTATGCTCCATCTTCACCACACAAAGTATTTAGATCATGCACAACCCCGATGACAAGCCAAGCAATTGTTTCATACTCTAACTTTTTCAAAACTTTTTCAATCTTCACGCAATACATGAGCGTGAGCCATGGATATAGCACTATAGGTGGAATAGAATGGTGGTTGTGGAGAAGACAAAAAGGAGGGAAGATAGTCTCACATCAACTAGGCGTATCAACGGGCTATGGAGATGCCCATCAATAGATATCAATGTGAGTGAGTAGGGATCGCCATGCAACGGATGCACTAGAGCTATAAATGTATGAAAGCTCAACAAAAGAAACTAGTGGGTGTGCATCCAACTTTCTTGCTCACGAAGACCTAGGGCAATTTTCAGGAAGCCCATCATTGGAATATACAAGTCAAGTTCTATAATGTAAAATTCCCACTAGTATATGAAAGTGACAACATATGAGACTCTCTATATGAAGAACATGGTGCTACTTTGAAGCACAATATATGAGACTCGCTATATCATGGTGCTACTTTGAAGCACAAGTGTGGAAAAAAAGGATAGTAGCATTGCCCCTTTTTATTTATTTTCTTTTTTTGGGCCTTCTTTTTTTTCTTTGGACTTTCTCTTTTTTTATTTTTATTTGTGACAATGCTCTATTGAATGATGATCATCACACTTTTATTTATTTACAACCCAATGATTACAACTCGATTCTAAAACAAAGTATGACTCTATATGGATGCCTCCGGCGGTGTACCGGGATATGCAATGAATCAAGAGTGACAAGTATGAAGAAATTATGAATGGTGGCTTTGCCACAAATACTATGTCAACTACATGATCATGCTAAGCAATATGACAATGATGAATGTGTCATGATGAACTAGATGGTGGAAAGTTGCATGGCAATATATCTCGGAATGGCTATGGAAATGCCATAATAGGTATGTATGGTGGCCGTTCTGAGGAAGGTATATGGTAGGTGTATGATACCGGCGAAAGGTGCGCGGTATTAAAGAGGCTAGCAAAGGTGGAAGGGTGAGAGTGCGTATAATCCATGGACTCAACATTAGTCATAAAGAACTCATATACTTATTGCAAAAATCTAGAAGTTATCAAAGCAAAGTATTACGTGCATGCTCCTAGGGGGATAGATTGGTAGGAAAAGACCATCACTCGTCCCCGACCGCCACTCATAAGGAATACAATCAATAAATAAATCATGCTCCGACTTCATCACATAACGGTTCACCATACGTGCATGCTATGGGAATCACAAACTTTAACACAAGTATTCTTTAAATTCACAACTACTCAACTAGCATGACTTTAATATTATCACCTCCATATCTCGAAACAATTATCATGCTTCAATCTTTTCTTAGTATTCAACACACTCAAAATAAAGTTTCACAAATCTTGAATACCAAGCATATTATTATTAAGAAAATTACCATGCTATTAAGAGACTCTCAAAATAATTTAAGTGAAGCATGAGAGATCAATAGTTTCTTTAAAACGAATCCACCACCGTGCTCTAAAAGATCTAAATGAAGCACACAGAGCAAAATTACAACGCTCAAAAGATATAAGTGAATCACATAGAGCAAAATTATCCAGCTCAAAATATATAAGTGAAGCACATAGAGCAAAACTACTTAGCTCAAAAGATATAAGTGAAGCACATAGAGCAAAACTACTTAGCTCAAAAGATATAAGTGAAGCACATAGAGTATTCTATCAAATTTTAATTCATGTATGTCTCTCTCAAAAGGTGTGTACAGCAAGGATGATTGTGGAATCCTAAGACACAAAGACACAAATAATACAAGACGCTCCAAGAAAAACACATACCATGTTGGTGAATAAAAATATAGCTCCAAGTAAATTACCGATGGAAGTGGACGAAAGAGGGGATGCCTTCTGGGGCTTCCCCAAGCTTTGACTTTTTGGTGTCCTTGTATTATCTTGGGGGTTCCATGGGCATCCCCAATCTTAGTCTCTTTCCACTCCTTGTTCCATGATCCATCAAAAGAATTCGCCCAAAACTTGAAAACTTCACAACACAAAACTCAAAATAGAAAACTCGTGAGCTCCGTTAGCGAAAGAAAAAAATACCACTTCAAGGTACTGTAATGAACTCATTCTTTATTTATATTGGTGTTAAACCTACTGTATTACAACTTCTCTATGGATTATAAACTATTTTACTATCCATAGATTAATCAAAATAAGCAAAGAACACACGAAAAACAGAATCTGTCAAAAACAGAACAGTCTGTAGTAATCTGTAGCTAGCGCAAGATATGGAACCCCAAAAATTCTAAAATAAATTTCTGGACGTGAGTAATTTATCTATTAATCATATTAAAAAAGAATTAACTAAATATCACTCTTAAAATAAAAATGACAGCAGTTCTCGTGAGCGCTAAAGTTTCTGTTTTTACAGCAAGTTCAACAAGACTTTCCCCAAGTCTTCCCAATGGTTCTACTTGGCACAAATACTAATTAAACACAAAAAACACAACCAAAACAGAGTCTAAATAATTTATTTATTACTAAACAGGATCAAAAATCAAGGAATAAAAATAAAATTGGGTTGCCTCCCAACAAGCGCTATCGTTTAACGCCCCTAGCTAGGCATAAAAGCGAGGATAGATCTAGGTATTGCCATCTTTGGTAGGCAATCCATAAGTGTCTCTCATGATAGTTTCATATGGTAATTTAATTTTCTTTCTTGGAAAGTGTTCCATGCCCTTTTTTAACAGAAATTGAAATCTAATATTCCCTTCCTTCATATCAATAATCGCACCAACCGTTCTAAGGAAAGGTCTACCAAGAATAATAGGGCAAGAAGGATTGCAATCTATATCAAGAACAATGAAATCTACAGGCACATAATTCCTATTTGCAACAATAAGAACATCATTAATCCTTCCCATAGGTTTCTTAATATTGGAATCCGCAAGTTGCAAGTTTAGAGAGCAATCATCAAAATTACGGAAATCTAGCAAATCACACAAAGTCTTGGGAATAGTAGAGACACTAGCACCCAAATCACACAAAGCATAAAACTCATGATCTTTAATTTTAATTTTAATAGTTGTTTCCCACTCATCATGGAGTTTTCTAGGGATAGAGACTTTCAACTCAAGTTTTTCTTCATAAGATTGCATCAAGGCATCAACAATATGTTCGTTGAAGGCTTTATTTTGACTATAAGCATGTGGAGAATTTAGCACGGATTGCAACAAGGAAATACAATCAATTAAAGAGCAACTTTCATAATTAAATTCCTTGAAATCCAATATAGTGGGTTTAGTAACATCTAGATTTTTATTTCTTTCAATCCCACTTTCATCAATTTCATCATTAAGATCTAAATACTCCGAATTTTTAGAACGCCTTCTAGGTAAAGGAAGATCATATTCAGTTTCATCAAGATTCATATTGCAAAATAAAGATTTAATAGGGGACATATCAATAACTTTTAGATCTTCATCTTGATTTTCATAGGGATTGGAGGAACACACTTTAATGAAGGCATCTTTGGAAGCACGCATCCTAGCGGTTCTTTCCTTGCACTCATCAATGGAAATTCTCATGGCTTTGAGAGACTCATTGATATCATGTTTAGGAGGAATAGATCTAAGCCTTAAAGAATCAACCTCAAGAGAAATTCTATCAACGTTTCTAGCCAAATCATCAACTTTAAGAAATTTCTCCTCAAGCAAAGCATTAAAATTCTTTTGTGAATTCATAAAATCTTTAACACTATTCTCAAATTCAGAGGGCATCTTATTATAATTTCTATAAGAGTTGTTGTAGGAATTCCCATAATTATTAGAAGGATTACTAGCATATGGCCTAGGATTAAAATTCCCTCTATAAGCGTTGTTACCAAAATTATTCCTAGCAACAAAATTCACATCCATAGATTCATTGTTATTCTCAATCAAAGTAGACAAAGGCATATCATTAGGATCAGAAGAAACACTCTTAGTAGAAAATAATTTCGTAAGTTCATCCATCTTTCCACTCAACACATTAATTTCTTCTATCGCATGCACTTTTTTATTAGAAGATCTTTCAGTATGCCATTGAGAATAATTAACCATAATATTATCTAGTAGTTTAGTTGCATCTCCTAAAGTGATTTCCTTAAAAGTGCCTCCCGCGGCCGAATCTAAAAGATTTCTAGAAGCAAAATTCAATCCGGCATAAAAAAATTGTATGATCATCCACAAATTCAAACCATGAGTAGGGCAATTACCTATCATTAATTTCATTCTCTCCCAAGCTTGTGCAACATGTTCATGATCAAGTTGTTTAAAGTTCATAATATCGTTTCTAAGAGAGATGATCTTAGCGGGAGGAAAATACTTAGAGATAAAAGCATCTTTGCACTTGTTCCATGAATCAATACTATTCTTAGGCAAAGATGAAAACCAAGCTTTAGCACGATCTCTAAGAGAAAAAGGAAATAGCTTCAATTTAACGACATCATTATTGACATCTTTTTTCTTTTGCATATCACATAAATCAACGAAGCTATTCAGATGAGTAGCGGCATCTTCACTAGGAAGGTCGGCGAATTGATCTTTCATAACAAGATTCAACAAAGCAGTATTAATTTCACAAGATTCAGCATCGTTAAGAGGAGCAATCGGAGTGCTAATAAAATCATTTTTATTGGTATTGGTGCAATCACACAATTTGGTAGTATCTTGAGCCATCGCGACAAACAAGCAATATAACAC
This sequence comes from Triticum dicoccoides, assembly GCF_002162155.2. NCBI lineage: Eukaryota > Viridiplantae > Streptophyta > Magnoliopsida > Poales > Poaceae > Triticum > Triticum dicoccoides. The sequence continues at coordinate 478,994,616 of NC_041386.1, read as the reverse complement.
ACGAGCAAACAAAAAGGCAAGCGAGCAAAAAGAGGCAAATAGAGAGGGAGGATAGGGAGAGAGAGGGCGACTAAAACGGCAAGGGTGAATTGGGGGGAGAGGAAAACGAGAGGCAAATGGCAAATAATGTAATGCGAGAGATAGGGATTGTGATGGGCACTTGGTATGTTGACTTTTTGCGTAGACTCCCCGGCAACGGCGCCAGAAATCCTTCTTGCTACGTCTTGAGCTTGCATTGGTTTTCCCCAAAGAGGAAGGGATGATGCAGCAGAGTAGCGTAAGTATTTCCCTCAGTTTTTGAGAACCAAGGTATCAATCCAGTAGGAGGCCACGCTCAAGTCCCTCGTACCTGCACAAAGCGATAGCTACTCGCAACCAACGCGATTAGGGGTTATCAATCCCTTCACGGTCACTTATGAGAGTGAGATCTGATAGATATAATATTTTTGGTATTTTGGTATAAAGATGCAAAGTAAAAAGTAAAGGCAAAGTAAAAAGCAAAATAAGATTAAAGTGATAGAGATTGATATGATGAGAATAGACCCGGGGGCCATAGGTTTCACTAGTGGCTTCTGTCAAGAGCATAAGTATTCTACGGTGGGTGAACAAATTACTGTTGAGCAATTGACAGAATTGAGCATAGTTATGAGAATATCTAGGCATGATCATGTATATAGGCATCACGTCCGTTAAAAGTAGATCGAAACGATTCTGCATCTACTACTATTATTCCACTCATCGACCGCTATCCAGCATGCATCTAGAGTATTAAGTTAAAAACAGAGTAACGCCTTAAGCAAGATGACATGATGTAGAGAGATAAATTCATGCAATATGAAATAAACCCCATCTTGTTATCCTTGATGTCAACAATACAATACGTGCCTTGCTGCCCCTTCTGTCATTGGGTAAGGACACCGCAAGATCGAACCCAAAGCTAAGCACTTCTCCCATGGCAAGAACTACCAATCTAGTTGGCCAAACCAAACGGATAATTCGAAGAGACTTGCAAAGATAACCAATCATACATAAAAGAATTCAGAGAAGATTCAAATATTATTCATAGATAGACTTGATCATAAACCCACAATTCATCGATCTCAACAAACACACCGCAAAAAGAAGATTACATCGAATAGATCTCCACAAGAGAGGAGGAGAACTTTGTATTGAGATTCAAAGAGAGAAAAGAAGCCATCTAGCTACTAACTATGGACCCGAAGGTCTGAGGTAAACTACTCACACTTCATCGGAGGGGCTAGGATGATGTAGAAGCCCTCCGTGATGACGGCCCTCTTCCGGCGGAGCTTGGGAACAGGCCCCAAGATGGGATCTCATGGATACAGAAAGTTGCAGTGGTGGAATTAGGTTTTTGGCTCTTGTTCTGATCGTTTGGGGTATGTGTGTATATATAGGAGGAAGAAGTACGCCGGAGGAGCAATGTGGGGCCCACGAGGCAGGGGGTGCACCCCCACCCTCGTGACCGCCTCTTTTGTTCCTTGGAGCAGGGTCCAAGTCTCCTGGATCACGTTCGGTGAGAAAATCACGTTCCCAAAGATTTTATTCCGTTTGGACTCCGTTTGATATTCCGTTTCTTTGAAACACTGAAATAGGCAAAAACAGCAATTCTGGGCTGGGCCTCCGGTTAATAGGTTAGTCCCAAAAATAATATAAAAGTGGAAAATAAAGCCCAATATAGTCCAAAACTGTAGATAATATAGCATGGAGCTATCAAAAATTATAGATACGTTGGAGACGTATCAGGGCCCACGAGGCAGGGGGCGCGCCCTGAGGGGAGGGGCGCCCCCCACCCTCGTGACCGCCTCTCTGATGCCTTGGCGTAGGGTCCAAGTCTCCTGGATCACGTTCGGTGAGAAAATCATGTTCCCGAATGTTTCATTCCATTTGGACTCCGTTTGATATTCCGTTTCTTCGAAACACTGAAATAGGCAAAAAAAACAGCAATTCTGGGCTGGGCCTCCGGTTAATAGGTTAGTCCCAAAAATAATATAAAAGTGGAAAATAAAGCCCAATATAGTCCAAAACAGTAGATAATATAGCATGGAGAAATCAAAAACTATAGATACATTGGAGATGTCTCACCCCCTGGGGGCTTAATGGGCCTGCATGGGCTTTAGTGGAAGAGAGAGGAGAAGGCCAAGAGGAGCCCCCCCAAGCCCAATACGAATTGGGAGGAGGTCGGCCCCCTTTCCTTCCTCCCCTCTTCCCCTTCCTTCCCCCTCCTAGTAGGACTAGGAAAGGGGGGAACCTACTCCTAGTAGGAGTAGAATTCCCCCCTTGGGGCGCGCCCAAGGTGGCCGACCGACACCCTCCTCCACCCCTTTATATACGGGGGAGGGGGCACCCGATAGACACACAAGTTGATTGTTTAGCCATGTGCGGTGCCCCCTCCATAGATTTCCACCTCGATCATATCGTTATAGTGCTTAGGCGAAGCCCTGCGTCGGTAACTTCATCATCACCGTCATCACGCCATCGTGCTGACGAAACTCTCCCTCGGTCTCAACTGGATCAAGAGTTTGAGGGACGTCACCAAGCTGAACGTGTGCAGATCGTGGAGGTGTCGTGCGTTCGGTACTTGATCGGTTGGATCTCTAAGATGTTCAACTACATCAACCGCGTTACATAACGCTTCTGCTTTCGGTCTACGAGGGTACGTAAACATACTCTCCCCTCTCGTTGCTATGGATCTCCTAGATAGATCTTGCATGACCGTAGGAATTTTTTTGAAATACCGTGTTCCCCA
>NC_041386.1:478981634-478991543 GCF_002162155.2 Triticum dicoccoides | reverse complement strand
GCAAGGGGTGGCGAGGAGGCCACGGGCATGACCACCGCCGGCACCAGGGCAGGGGCTGGGTCTACCACGACCATGGGTCCCGAGCAGGGTGGGAGGCGCGGGGGAGCCGGGGACACTGCAGCGAAAGCAGCAGGAGCCGGCGGAGGGCCGGCCGGGGAGCGTGGGGATGACCAGCAGCCCGACACTAGATGTCTCGCTCTCGCCTGAGGGACCGGCTGGAGAGTCCATCGGAGCCCCAATGGAGGCCACCGGTGGTGCTGAGGAGCTGAGCCCGGCCTGCCGGCCCCCATGCCACGCAGAAGACGCGCTAGGGTTGGGAGAGGGGGACCGAGAGCGGCTGTTGTTCGAGGCCTCCTCATCACTGAGCGGGACAGAGCAGCGGTGGTGGCGGCCATGGTAGTGCCCACCGGTGTTACCTCGTGGAGGGCCATCGTCGGAGAAACGTGGGTGGCCCATGTGGTTGGGGGGCTCAGGAGTGATCCGCAAGTCGAAGCCCTGGTCGTTGAAGAAGACACGGACGATGGCATGGAGTCGGGAGGAGTCCAGGCACTTGACCTTGACCTAGACCTCCTCCTCCTTGCGGAGGGAGAGCTCGTCCACCACGATCACCTTGCCAAGGATCCGAGACATCTGGCGAATGAAGCGCTCGGACCTTGCAATGTCCAGGAGGCCAGCGATGAGGATCTAGGCCGTGTCCAGCACCGCCACTGCCTTAGGGTTGAGAATCAGCTTGGAGATGTCAACGACGATCTTGTTGAGGGAGAGGGTGATCTGATCAGTGCGAGTAGCATAGCCGTGGCTAAGAGCGTCGGGGAAGATCACGAAGAACACCGTCCCGAATGTCTGGGTTACCTGCCAGTCCGGCTGACGGCGGTACAGGTGGTTGAGCTCAGCCTCGATCATCCTGGGCGAGGCCACACAATCTACCACCGTCATGATCGCCTGGAGGGAGGAAGTGGGTGGGGCGAGGTCAGGGAGCTCAATATGGAATAAGCCCAACCCCTCAATCCCGTGGCCATACATCCGGAGCTCGTCAGTCAAGGGCATGTTGGGGCAGAGCAGAGCGGGGTGTCCCGGGTCCTTGCAAATGTAGCAGCATGGCAGGTTGGAGCAGTTGACTTGCACATGGCCGGCCTCCCCATAGTTGAAGCATGGAGGCGAGGGGAGGCCGGAGACAGGCCCTGAAGCCGTGGCGAAACCCGCAGCCGCAATACTTGGGAGGCCGGCGCCCCGGCCTGGCGGTGCTTCTTCTTGCGTCCCTACCCCTGGCGGCCTCGGTTTGGGTCGGCCCCAGCAGCCGAGCCGGCTTGAGGAGTGGGGCCCGAGGTGTGGGGAGGGACATACTTGCGGGTGGGCGCGACGGCCGAAGGGGCCAAGGGGCGGGGAGGGGAGGCGTGGGAGGGACGGGGCAAAGAGGGGCTTCGGCCCCGGCGGCGCGCAGGAGAAGGCGAGCGGCGCCAGGCCGTCCGCCAATCGCCGGCGGCGGGAGGGGGGAGTGATATGTCTCCAACGTATCTATAATTTTTGATTGTTCCATGCTATTATATTATCTGTTTTGGATGTTTAATGGGCTTTAATATGCTCTTTTACATTATTTTTGGGACTAACCTATTAACCGGAGGCCCAGTGCTAGTTTTTGTTTTTTTTCCTATGTTAGAGTTTCGCAAAAAATGAATACCAAACGGAATGAAACCTTCACGATGATCTTTCTTGGACCGAAAGCAATCCAGCAGACTTGGAGTTGAAGTCTAGAACTCCGTGAGGCAGCCACGAGGTAGGAGGGCGCCCCCCCCTCGTGGGCCCCACATAGCTCCACCAACATACTTCTTTCGCCTATATATACTCTTATACCCTAGATCGATCAGGGAGAGCCACGAAACCACTTTTCCACCGACGCAACCTTCTGTACCCGTGAGATCCCATCTTGGGGCCTTTTCTGGCGATCTGCCGGAGGGTGAATCGATCACGGAGGGCATCTACATCAAGACCATTGCCTCTCCGATGAAGCTTGAGTAGTTTACCACAAACTTTCGGGTCCATAGTTATTAGCTAGATGACTTCTTCTCTCTCTTTGATTCTCAATACAAAGTTCATCTCGATGTTCTTGGAGATCTATTTGATGTAATACTCTTTTGCGATGTGTTTGCCGAGATCCGATGAATTGTGGATTTATGAACAAGATTATCAATGAATATTATTTGGTTCTTCTCTGAATTCTTATATGCATGATTTGATATCTTTGCAAGTCTCTTCGAATTATCTATTTAGTTTGGCCTACTAGATTGATCTTTCTTGCAATGGGAGAAGTGTTTAGCTTTGGGTTCATTCTTGCGGTGTCCTTTCCCAGTGACAGTAGGGACAACATGTGACACCCAAAATTTTTGGCCTTGTTTTATTAATTAAGATTTTGCCAGGAATTAAAACTTTTATTTTCTGGGCTCCCTTTTTATTTTTGAACCATCATCTCCCTTGTTATTATGGAGTTTTTCCCCAAAATGAAAACTTTTCAAATATGTTTTTGGACTTGTTTAAACCTCTCAAGAAAAACTTTTCTTTCATTAGTAGAACTAATTACCTAATTAATTTGCCTGATCTTCATTTTATTGAAAAATGGTTTTTACAGGTTATGTGGCCATATTTGAACTACAACCCCTTTAAAAATTTATTCAAAAATCCCACCAAAATTTGGAGATGTCATGTGATGTTTCTAAATCACTTTTCTGCAAAAATATATTTTATTATTAAAATAATTTGAGCTCTACACCCAATTTTATTCTCTGGTCCAGAGTGAAATTTTGCACTACAACCCATTTAGATATTTCTTTCTAGCCTCCACCAAAATTATGGGATGTTGATAGTAGCTTATGATTCAACATTATGCAAAAACCTAGTGTTGTTCTTTGAAAATTTTGAGTGAATCAACCTCTTTTCCATTCTGGTCCAGCCTTGTGATTTCTACCGCAACCCTATTTATTTTTGCTCCAGTAACCTTGTGCCTTCTCCTACTTGTAGACAGCCCTACCAAACCCCTAAGTCCAGGAGCATGCACCCATTTGAATATTTTTGGTTCATGAAATAATGCCATTTATCTCCTGTCCAAAATTGTAGTTTTGCAAAACTTGCACTAACAAGTTTTTGCTTTTGGCCAACTAACCTCACCACCTTCTCATTCATCTAAGGAGACCTTGATCTGGAGATTTTGGCCACCCCAAGTATTGCCTAGATGCCCTTGGCATTTTGACAAACACCCTGTGTGCATAGCCAGATTTGGCATGGATTCAAGTTTACATTGTGAACTTGGCCACCTGACCTAACCACCATGCCCATTCACCCTCTATCTAACCCTAACCTAGCCCTGTTTCTTCCCAACCTCAACCACGACCTCTAGCATGCTCTGGCATTACGTCGAGCACGTCCCATGCACGCCCGGAGCGCGAGCAGAGCCTGCGTTTTGCACGCGTTTTGCACGTGCCGCGCCCGAGACGACGCGTCGCGCCCTTGGCCTTGCCACCACTGCAGAGCCACGCCACGCACGTCCCTCCTCACCGCAACACGCCAAGCCGCCCCTCGCCACGCCCCGGCAGGCCAAGAGCTAGCCGTCGCGGCCGCCCGACAGCCCCTGCTCATGTCGGCGCCGCCCGAGCCTCTCCCGCTCGCCAGCTCGCTCCTGGAGCAGTGCCCGCTCGTCCGCTAGCTCCTGCCGCCATCCCTAGCCCCGCCACGTTGCCCTGCAAGCCACAAAGAGGCGGTTCGCCGGCATCCTCATCCACCGCCGTGGAACCGACCTCGTCGCGCTATAAAAGGAGGTGCCCGAACTCCCCCGAGCACGCAGGCAACCTCAGGCCACCCCAATGGCACTCCCCTAGCTCGCATTCGACCCGGGAAGGCCTCATTCCTCATCTCCGGCAACTCCTGCCGCCGCCACTGCCCTGGCCAATCCGGCACCTCTAGTACCTCCCCCTCTCCGTTCTCTTCACCAAGAGCTTCCTCTTACTCCCGTGAACCAGTTCCCCTGCTCGATTTTGATCAGGGCTCACCGCGGGAGAAAAATCACCTTCCCCGATGGCCTCCGCCCGCCGCGAAGCTCGCCGCCGGCAGCTCCTTCCACCCCCGAGACCATATCGACTACCGGAGTGGACGCCTCGATCCCCTGAGCCCACAGGTGACCTCCGTTTCCCGAACGGTGCCGCCGTTCGCCGGCGAGCATCGCCGGAGTCCCGCCCCCTCTCGGGCAGAGGAAGGAGAGGGAAAGGCGACTGGTCAAACCTGACCAGTGGGCCCCCTGGACCCACTGTCAGTGACCCTGTACCTATCCACGTGGGTTAAGTGAAGGCGTAATCCACCCCCGTTTCCCCCGCTCCGAAAGCGTATTCCCCTCTGAAACCTTTTCTTTTCTGTTTTATTTTAAATAACAGATTTTGACCACAACTTTGACTGCCCATAACTTTTTTAATGTAACTCCAAATGAATTAATTCTTTTTCCTACATCTCTCAAATATTGTCTAGTTTATTTTAAGATTTATTTGAAAAATTTCCGAACAACTTTTTTGTACTGTTTTTGAAATATGTGTTATTTGCATATTTTTGAAAATAGGATTTTGGAAGAGAAGAAAGCTTTCAAAAAAATTTGGAGAGCACCCCCACCTCCCCACACCATGAAGGCAAGCATTCTGAACCCCGGAATAATATTTTTGGTGTTTTAGTTGACACGTTTATAACACCACCTTATATCGGAGAACTTGTTATTTCATGTGATATGATCATTTGCATGAATGCATATTAGTGATTTCCTTGCTGTTGGAAATGAATATACTTGTGATGGTAATCATACTCATGTGTCTTGCATGCATGCCGGAAAGGAATCCGGGAAAGCCTCTGCCTTGGGTAGGAGTGAGCTTGTCGCCGGTCCCCGTCGGGACGGTTATGTCCGGTATGGCATGGTAAGGTATATTGAGTGGTGATTATGTTGGTTGAATTATATTTGTTATACATGTCATGCAGGGAATTTATAAACCTCCTGAGTCGATCGTAGACCGAGTCTTGTTCCAGTAACCCCCATACTTGCTATGTACTACCACTTGTCCCTGCCGCAGGTAGGGTATGGTTCAGTAAGTCGTCAACCCCTTTCAAGCACACACCGTACAGAGAGGCCATGGTGGAAGATATCGGTTGTAGCCGGTAGGCAGGCCACCTGGTCCGGGGGCATGGGTGTTTCCGGTTGGGACCAAGAGGGGAGGCCACCCCTTAGAGCGCGTGATATAAATTTGATCCCATGCTACGCGAGGTTGTAGCCTCCCCACTTAGAGTTTTGCTTAACAAGTGTCATGGGTGATTCCAGACACCGATGAGTTAAGATGGTGTGTGCAAGTTAGGCGTGTTTTCAACTAAAATGCCATAGACGGAATTAGTCCCGATGGACTAAAGGAATCCGTTACTCGTGGGTAAAGAGTACACCCTCTACAGAGATTAAACCTATTCGAATAGCCGTGTCCATGGTTAAGGATTACAGTCTGGGATGGGTCAAGTGTTGGTCTTAGTGTCGGTCTTCGGAGGTGAGATATTGCTAAACCAAACTTGGATACCGACTGGTTACTTGTGAGGACCATGATTATTATTTTGTGATGGACTAACCCGTTGCATTATTTATATTATCGAGTATCCCTGGACGGTTCTACCTCCTGGATATTCATTGTGATTATTTCTTTTAAAGCCCTTTATGTGGTGTCGCTCAGACGCCCGACTGTGGCATTTCTTTTAAAGCCCTTTATGTGGTGTCGCTCAGACGCCCGACTGTGGCATTTCTTTTAAAGCCCTTTATGTGGTGTCGCTCAGACGCCCGACTGTGGCATTTCTTTTAAAGCCCTTTATGTGGTGTCGCTCAGACGCCCGACTGTGCCATTTCTTTTAAAGCCCTTTATGTGGTGTCGCTCAGACACCCGACTGTGGCATTTCTTTTAAAGCCCTTTATGTGGTGTCGCTCAGACGCTCGACTGCGGCATTTTAATTCCCACTCTATTACTGCTTATTCACGTTGCATGAAAATAACCTGCTTGCATGCATAAAAGATGTTTTATTTATGACTGACGATGTGATCATGGAATTTTTCAGTGCATGATTATCAACTATATTATACCTGTGTTCTTAATGTTTGCGAGTACATTCAAAGTACTCACTGGCTTGTCCCTGGCTATTGTCTTGGCCAGATTTCTGCTTGGAGAGGAGCGTGGCGATGACAGCCTCGACACCTAAGCAACGGTGATAGCAGCCTCGTGAAGATAGGAGTTAGCCTGGTCAGTTGTTCCTGTGGGAAATGGAGTCCCATAGACACTGATGTCTCACAAATCGCTTCCGCCATCAACCACTAGAAACCCAATTGTTGTACTCACAGTCCAGAATGGTCTTGTACTACATATTTTGTATTTTGCTTGAGATTTCTGTATCAAGTTGGAGCCTCATCAGCTAACAGTAATCATGGGGCTGATGAGCACGACGGTCTTTTTCTGGAAATTTATACCCGGAAAACCTGGTCGTGACACAGCAAGTCACGTATTGTATTGTTGCCATCGAGGATAAAACGATGGGGTCTATATCATATTGCTTGAGTTTATCCCTCTACATCATGTCATCTTGCTTAATGCGTTACTCTGTTCTTATGAACTTAATACTCTAGATGCATGTTGGATAGCGATTGATGTGTGGAGTAATAGTAGTAAATGCAGAATCGTTTCGGTCTACTTGACATGGACATGATACCTATTTCATGATCATTGCCTTAGATAGTCTCATAACTATGCGCTTTTCTATCAATTGCTCGGCAGTAATTTGTTCACCCACTGTAATATATGCTATCTTGAGAGAAGCCACTAGTGAAACCTATGGCCCCTGGGTCTCTTTCTTATTATATTGCATCTCTTTTATTTACATCGCATCTCATTTACTATTTTGCAATCTTTACTTTCCAATCTATACAAGAAAAATACCAAAAATATTTACGTTACTATCTCTATCAGATCTCACTTTTGCGAGTGACCGTGAAGGAATTGACAACCCCTTTATCGCATTGGTTGCAAGGTTCTTAATTGTTTGTGCAGGTACTAGGTGACTTGTGCCTTTTCTCCTACTTGATTGATAGCTTGGTTCTTCAAAACTGGGGGAAATACTTACGCTACTTTGATGCATCAGCCTTTCCTCTTCAAGGGAAAACCAACGCATGCTTAAGAGGTTGCAAGAAGGATTTCTGGCACCATTGCCGGGGAGATTATTTGCCATTCGCCTCTCGTTTTCCTCTCCCCCACTTCTAAAATGATTTTCGAAAACCATTGCCTTTTCTTCGCGCCCTTTTCCGTTCGTCTCTTTTTGCTTGCTTCTTGTGTGCTTGTGTGTTGGATTGATTGTTTGTCACAATGGCTCAAGATAATACTAAATTGTGTGACTTCTCCAATACCAACAACAATGATTTTATTAGCACTCCGATTGCTCCTACTACCGATGCTGAATCTTGTGAAATTAATACCGCTTTGTTGAATCTTGTTATGAAAGATCAATTTTCTGGCCTTCCTAGTGAAGATGCCACTACCCATCTAAACAACTTTGTTGATTTGTGTGATATGCAAAAGAAGAAAGATGTGGATAATGATATTGTTAAATTGAAGCTATTTCCATTTTCGCTTAGAGATCGTGCTAAAACTTGGTTCTCTTCTTTGCCTAAAAATAGTATTGATTCATGGAATAAGTGCAAAGATGCTTTTATCTCTAAGTATTTTCCTCCCTCTAAGATCATCTCTCTTAGGAACGATATTATGAATTTTAAGCAACTTGATCTTGAGCATGTTGCACAAGCTTGGGAGACGTTGAAATTAATGATACTTAATTTCCCTACACATGGTTTGAATTTGTCGATGATTATACAAAACTTTTATGCCGGATTGAATTTTGCTTCTAGAAATCTTTTAGATTCGGCCGCGGGAGGCACTTTTGTGGAAATCACTTGAGGAGAAACTACTAAACTCCTAGAAAATATTATGGTTAATTATTCTCAATGGCACACCGAAAGATCCACTAGTAAAAAAGTTCATGCGATTGAAGAGATTAATGTTTTGAGTGGAAAGATGGATGAACTTATGAAATTGTTTGCTAATAAAAGTGTTTCTTCTGATCCTAATGATATGCCTTTGTCCACTTTGATTGAGAATAATAATGAATCTATGGATGTGAATTTTTTTGGTAGGAACAATTTTGGTAACAACGCGTATAGAGGAAACTTTAATTCTAGGCCGTTTCCTAATAATTCCTCTAATAATTATGGTAATTCCTACAACAACTCTTATGGAAATTTTGATAAGATGCCCTCTGATTTTGAGATTAGTGTTAAAGAATTTATGAGTTCGCAAAAGAATTTCAATGCTTTGGTTGAAGAAAAATTGCTTAAGATTGATGAGTTGGCTAGGAACATGCATATAATTTCTCTTGATGTTGATTCTTTGGAACTTAGATCTATTCCACCTAAGCATGACATCAATGAGTCTCTCAAAGCCATGAGAATTTCCATTGACGAGTGCAAAGAAAGAACCGCTAGGATGCGAGCTAAAAAAGATTGCTTTGTGAAAGCGTGTTCTTCTAGTTTTCATGATAATAATGATGAAGATCTAAAAGTGATTGATGTGACTACTATTAAATCTTTGTTTTCCAATATGAATCTTGATAAAGATGGGACTGGAGATTAGTCAACTTTAGTTAGAAGGCGTTCCAATAATTCAGAGTTTTTAGATCTTGATGTAAAAAATGATAAAAGTGGGATTGAAGAGGTCAAAACTTTACATAGCGATGAACACACTATTTTGGATTTCAAGGAATTTAATTATGATAATTGCTCTTTGATAGATTATATTTCCTTGTTGCAATCTGTAAATTCTCCTAATGCTTACAGCCAAAATAAAGCTTTTACTAAACATATCGTTGATGCTTTAATGGAATCCTATGAAGAAAAGCTTGAACTAGAAGTTTCTATCCCTAGAAAACTTTATGATGAGTGGGAACCTACTATTAAAATTAAGATTAAAGATTATGAATTCTATGCTTTGTGTGATTTGGGTGCTAGTGTTTCCACGATTCCAAAAACTTTGTGTGATGTGCTAGGTTTCCGTGAATTTGATGATTGTTCTTTAAATTTGCATCTTGCGGATTCCAGTATTAAAAACATATGGGAAGGATTAATGATGTTCTTATTTTTGCAAATAGGAATTATGTGCCCGTAGATTTCATTGTTCTTGATATAGATTGCAATCCTACATGTCCTATTATTCTTGGTAGACCTTTCCTTAGAACGATTTGTGTAATTATTGACATGAAAGAAGGAAATATTAGATTCCAATTTCTGTTAAGGAAAGGCATGGAACACTTTCCTAGGAAGAAAATTAAATTGCCTTATGAATCTATTATGAGAGCCACTTATGGATTTCATACCAAAGATGACAATACCTAGATCTATTCTTGTTTTTATGCCTAGCTAGGGGCGTTAAATGATAGCGCTTGTTGCGAGGAAACCCAATTTTATTTTTGTTCTTTGCTTTTTGTTCCTGTTTAGTAATAAATAATTCATCTAGCCTCTGTTATTATTGTGTTTTTTATGTTTTAATTAGTGTTTGTGCCAAGTAAGACCATTGGGATAGCTCATGGTAATAGTTGATTTGATCCTGCTGAAAAACAGAAAGTTTGCCCTCACGAAAATAATTATCATTTTTTGGCAGAGAGCGATAAAATACCAATTCCAACCGCAGTAGACCAATATATTTTTTATCTAGGATTTACTAATTTCTAAGGATTTTTGGAGTTACATAAGGATTTGAACATATCAGATTGCTACAGACTGTTCTGTTTTGACAGATTCTGTTTTTCCTGTGTTGTTTGCTT